>NC_090173.1:46921875-47221875 GCF_024679245.1 Pseudorasbora parva | reverse complement strand
AAAGATATCCCAGCTTAATCCCTTATCCTAGTTTTGTGCAATAGGACCCAGTTCCTTTCTGATTGCTGCTGATGCTAATATAATGTTAATAAAAAAAATTCCAATTTTGATTTCGGCTTCCAATGATTATGAAAACACAACAGTCGAGAGAAAACGATCATGCTGCATTTCATTTTCTTTAAAACCTAAAATCCAAATCAGTCAAATCATATTACGCCACTGTTCACAGCTCTTTTATTTGCCTTGTGTTTATTCTATTGTTCGTAATTTTCTTCATTTTTTATTGCATTACTGACTGTTTGCGTTTCTTCAATAATTGTTTGAGAATTTAATTAGTTTCTGCTGTGGTATCAAAACTGATAATTGAAATTTCAAAAGAAAATCTTATTTCCAATTAAATATACTTGATATTTATCACTATTGTGAAAAAGATACTTAGGATTTTGGTCATATCACCCACTTCTAAATGTGTTCAATAATCACGATTACAATATTGCCCGCCCAAAATAACTGATTTAGTTTTTTTGCCATAATCGAGCAGCCCTAATAAAAAGAGACATTCTTTTTATCCAAAAACTCCTCTCTCATCTCATTTGTCTCACCCGTCTGAGGACCACTTGTATCCAGGAGCATCTGGTTCTGCTGACTGAGAATAAACGTCCACCTTATCAGCAACCATGAAGGCAGAGTAAAAGCCCACACCAAACTGACCAATAATGGAGCTGCTGGCCTCTGCTTGATTCTGAAGAGCATCCAGAAAAGCCTGCGGGAGGAAGAACAAGAGGACCATGAAATAAACCTATTGTCAGAGTGAGGAATAGAAGACTATGAAAGAGTTTAATGAGACGCACCTTTGATCCAGATCGAGCGATGGTGCCCAGATTAGCAACCAGCTCCTCTTTGTTCATCCCAACACCTGTGTCCTACAAATCAAGAGCATAGAAATGTTGATCAATACATTCTGCACAGGGATTAATGTGGTCTACTGCTACAACGTATTTCCTTAAATTGGATTGCAGAGAGGCAATGTATAAGATCAGTGCAGATTAGGGTCGAATATTAACTTGGGGCAAAAAATGCCCCTCCAAATACAAAACACGGGTAAAAAATGCCCCTGCACAGTTAAACTAAATCCAATACGACTGTCGTGATTAAAATGTAATGTGAAAATTAAAAGTTTTAGTTGTGACATTACATTTAGATCTGCTCATGTTGCATTATAGGTTTACCTTTGCTTTTTACAGCATTGAGCATGACAATCAAACACACATTTCTGTTGATTTATGACTGCATATGGCCGTGCAGAGGCGTTTAGATTAATCACCGCTGAAGAAATCATCCAGGTTTTTTGCTCACTGTTAGGTGTTAAGAGGTTCACTTAAAACAAAACATTGTTTGCAGATGGCTTTTTGTAGATTTGTAGATGGCTGATTGTTTGTTTGTATGTATGACTAAAGTGCCAAGTTGAGCTGCACGATTCTGGATAAACGGATTTTCTTGTTTCAAATAGGATGATGATTCTCCTACAATACACAGACACCTAAACAAAATAACATCATTTACTAGAAGTTTTGACCAAATAATATTAATTGGCGCAGTCTATTTAAAAATGTTTAATTAATGTAAATTGAATGAATGATTCAATTACTACCCCATAAATACTTCACTTGTTTCATTACTGAATGAATCAGCCATTTGATTTAAATCTCTTGCTTTGCATTGGAAAGAAAGTGCATGAGATAAGATCGATAGAGTTACTTCAGCGATTTAGCATTAACCTTTGTATCAGTAGAAACCCAGGAGTATATTCGAATGATCGTGCTTCTCCCCTTGGACTGGGGATCCATGCAAGCTCTCACCTCATTGGGTTTCAATGATCCTAAGAAAGGCGAG
Source organism: Pseudorasbora parva (assembly GCF_024679245.1). Lineage (NCBI taxonomy): Eukaryota > Metazoa > Chordata > Actinopteri > Cypriniformes > Gobionidae > Pseudorasbora > Pseudorasbora parva. The sequence goes on along the minus strand of NC_090173.1, from coordinate 47,219,982 downwards.
AAATCACCTCAGAACTACACGGGAGGTTCTGGTCAATGACCTGAAAAGAGCTGGGACCACCGTTTCCAAGGTTACTGTTGGTAATACACTAAGACGTCATGGTTTGAAATCATGCATGGCACGGAAGGTTCCCCTGCTGAAACCAGCACATGTCCAGCCCGTCTTAAGTTTGGCAATGACCATTTGGATGATCCAGAGGAGTCATGGCAGAAAGTCATGTGGTCAGATGAGACCAAAATAGAACTTTTTGGTCACAATTCCACTAAACGTATTTGGAGGAAGAAGAATGATGAGTAACATCTCAAGAACACCATCCCTACTGTGAAGCATGTAGGTAGCATCATGGTAGCATCATGCTTTGGGGGTGTTTTTCTTCACATGGGACAGGGCGACTGCACTGTATTAAGGAGAGGATGACCGGGGCCATGTATTGCGAGATTTTGTGGAACAACCTCCTTCCCTCAGTTAGAGCATTGAAGATGAGTCGAGGCCGGGTCTTCCAACATGACAATGACCCGAAGCACAGCCAGGATAACCAAGGAGTGGCTCTGTAAGAAGCATATCAAGCCAGTCTCCAGATCTAAACCCAATAGAGAATCTTTGGAGGGAGCTCAAACTCTGTGTTTCTCAGCGAAAGCCCAGAAACCTGACTGATCTAGAGAAAATCTTTGTGGAGGAGTCGGCCAAAATCCCTCCTGCAGTGTGTGCAAACCTGGTGAAAAACTACAGGAAACGTTTGACCTCTGTAATTGCAAACAAAGGCTACTGTACCAAATATTAACATTGATTTTCTCAGGTGGTCAAATACTTATTTGCAGCTGTATCATACAAATAAATAGTTTTAGAAAATCCATTGTGATTTCCCGATATTTTTTTTGATTATGTCTCTCACAGTGGACATGCTACGATGACAATTTCAGGCCCCTCCATGATTTCTAAGTGGGAGAACTTGCAAAATAGTTGTGTATATAGTGTGTTCAAATACTTATTTTCCATACTGTATAGCCTAAGTTTTGATTATATTTAGATTTTATTAGATAGGCCTACATAATGTGTGTTTTGTAGCCTGTGTGTTTTAAATTTGAAAGTAACAAATTACAATATTTATGTTATCATAATCAGTGTGACCCTGTGTGTGCCTTTCTTTGGTGAAGGTACAAGGCGTTCCAAATGAGTGATTATTGTCAGTGAAGTCCACTTCAACGTATATATCATGCTCAGGGAGTAGAGTAGAGAGCAGTGAACACTGCGAAGGGAATTTGTCAATCGGAACGGACACACATTTTTAAACAATTACTGTCACCACCTAGTGGTGTAACAATGTAATAAATACAATAGTTACATCAAGTTACTTTCAAAAGGTGATTTACTCTATTTTGATCGCTACCGTTGACATGAGTTTTTATATCTGAACTTTTTCTGTAAACTTTTTATCCCAGTACTGCTGCGATAGTATGAATATTTGTAGCTGATAAATAACAAAACTGTGTTGTTGAAAAGAATTTGTGAAGCCGTTTCATACCTGCTTTTTCTAGGTCAGCACCAACGCAAATTTGAATGTTAGCTGTGATCGTACTTAGACATAGCCAAATCACTGTCATTGAGCATAAGATTGAGATTACAATCTCTTATCTATTAATCGTCCAGTTCTAGTGTCAAGTATCAGTTTTATTTCATAAATAAAATAAAAATACAGCTTTGGAATTATGCAAACTGGCAACAGAAAAGCTGTTTTTCATCCCTTGATATTATTAATCTGATTCTAAGTCTCAAGTTGCATGGGTTGAAGATACCTGGATGGTGAAAGTGCCTTTGGCTGCATCTGTCTGCAGGTGGATCTCCATGGGTGCTGTCTCTCCTCCCGCTGTCATCATCTTGTGCCGCAGTTTCTCCAGCGCATCACTGCAGTTTGAGATAAGCTCTCTGATGAACACCTAACAGAATCACTGAGCGTTAGATGATGGACTTCCAGCCCACTCTGATCAATGCATTTCCTTTCATTTATGTTTACTATTATAGTTCAATTAAATTCCTTTATAAATATTTCAGTAGTTTTGTAGTTGTATATCAAGTTCCAATTCTTGAAATTGAATACCATATTTATTATTATTTATTTTGTACTCCAACAAGACAAAAATTACAATGTTTAGCAAAGTCAAGCTGATTACATATTTAATTAATTGATTATTATTTGATTTTTATTTGATTAAGAAAATCTATACGGTGGCCAACATCCAATACATTGCTGATAAATATACATAACACAACTTTAATGATGATGACAAATCAGATGAAATCAAATAAACAGCCTGGACAATTTATTGTTCAATCCTCTAGTGTCAGTCTTGAATGCTTTAAGAAAAATTGCTCAAACATGACAGCAATAAATCAGTTTTTTTATTTTTTGTTAATTCATCACCTCTTTCTCAGAATACAGCGATCTAGCCACAATATCCAGCAGTTTCTTCGTCTCTGCTTGGAACTCATGTTTGGAGAAGGATCCTTATTTGAACAAAGAAACAGGAGTTTGAACATCATCATCCTTCCAATTTCAGTGTATATTATAATTTAAGTTTACTGAAAGAAGTCTCTTATGCTTATCAAGGCTGCATTTATTTGATCAAATACAATATATAATACAATATATTAAAATGTATATGTGTGTGTGTGTGTGCAAGTTTTTGTGATATATGAGGACACAAATGTGTATAATGACATGGGTATGGCAGGTATTACAAGGAGAGGGTGTAATATGAGGACATTGGCCATGTCCCCACTTTTCAAAATGCTTATAAATCATACAGGAAAGTAAAAATGCAGAATGTTTCCTGTGATGGGTAGGTTATGGGGTAGGGGCAGTGTAGGGGGATAGAAAATACGGTTTGTACGGTATAAAAACCATTGCGTCTATGGAATGTCCCCATATGTCACAAAAACAAACGTGTGTGTGCGTGTGTGTGTGTGTGTGTGCGTGTGTGTGTGTGCGTGTGGTTAAATCATTTAATTGGGATTATCACATCCAAAATAAAAGTTTGCGTTTACATAATAATACATGTGTAATACTGTGGATAATTATTATGCATATATAAATACACATTCTTTTTTTTTTTAAATAAATAAATAAATAAATACACATTCATGTAAATATTTAATAAATATTTGCATGCATATACTGTATGTTTATTATAAATATTTCATATAAATATACAATTTTCTTAAATCCATGCATGCGTGTATTTACATATACATAATAATTATACACAGTACACACAAATATATTATGTAAACACAAACCTTAATTTTGCATGCAATTAATCGTGATTAAACAATCTGACAGCACCAAAATGTACAGTTCACCCCATTTAAAAAAAATCAAATTGTCATCATTTACTCCCCCTCAAATTGTTCCAATCCAAACCTGTATGAATGTCTTTCTTCTGTAGAACACGTAACAAGATATTCTGAAGAACGTTGGTAACAAAACAGTTGATGGACCCCATTTACTTCCATGTTGACTATGGAAGTCAACTGTTATCAAAAATTTTCACTCTATCTTCCTTTGTGTTCAAAAGAGGAAAGAAATTCATACAGGTTTGGAACAACCCAAAAGGGGAGTAAATGATGGCAGGGTTTTTGGGGTAAACTAACCCTTAAAAAGCTGATTTGCTTTAGTTCACCTTGGACGTCCTCCGTGTCCGTGATGATGCTGTGGAGCGTCTCCTCCTCTGCACTCTCGGCCTGTTGTGTGCTGTAGGCGCGCTGAGCCACACTGACACCAGGGCAGCTGGAGCTCCACAGTCTGGCAGGTCTGCTGTGATGCAGCTGCTGTCTGCCATTAGTATCAGCTTTTGAAGAAAAAGGAAATAGCTTGCGTTTCATTGACCAAATAGAGGGTGTTTGTATTTGATAATTGTTATTGTCTATGCTCTACTATAGTCTTTACATCTGCACACATACATGGGTAAATATGGAGATTATTCACTGACACTGCTAACATTACTGAACATGTCTAACTGAGCAACAGACTGAGTTAATGCTACACAAATCTTCATTTTTTTCAATGAGCGACACTATAATGTGACAAATACACATTTTAACCAAAACCCCGCGTTTATTTGATTAAAATGTTTTTTCCACTGGTATAGTATTTCATCATCTGTTGAAGTTATTTAACAGCTCGTCCCGATTAAACCAATTAAACATGTACCTCCAGTGAATGTCGCGGGGACTATTCTTTTCCCGACACCTCTGCTGGATGATAACAGCCTGACATGTGCTCGTTGAGAGACATTCAGTGAGTATTTGAGTAAACTTAAGGATCGGATCATTTCTGCTTCTGTTGCTGCTGTAGTTTGACCTATAGAAGACTGGAACTACGGCGTGACAGGCGTACGGTGACTGAAAGGACCTTGCAGACGCTCACTGATGACGTCTGCGTGCAGTTCTATATATGCCTGTGTAAAATGCTTTTGGAGAACATTACAGGATTGACTGATAGACACATGTGTGGCTGCTGATTTGTTAGAGCCAAAGACTTTTGTGTTTTGTGATCACTATAACTCTCTAATCTTGTCATAATTGTATGTCGTTAGTTGGTCTGTCGTGCTTGTGCATTGACTTGTACGTGAGAACTGTTCGTGTTTTTTTGATTGCTATAACTCTCTAATCTTGTCATAATTTTAATATGTCATTAATTAGACTGTCGTGCTCATGTATTATCAAGTTGTTTATGAGAATGGTTTGTGTTTTTGTGATGGAAAGTGTGACTTTTTCATTGAATATTCGACTTGGATTAGTAACACACAGATTCTGCCGTAGTCCTTGCCTGGGTTTACGAATGTGTATGGCGGAGCTATCGAAATAGGGGCAGACTCTTTTGGAGTTAGGGGTGTGTTTGTTTTTGTGATTTGAAATATCAACAACGGTTACCAGAAAGCACTCACCCCACCTTGAACTGTTTATTTATTTTTGAATATAGCTCTGTATTTATTTTTCCTTGGCGCAACATGCTAATGAGGAGGGTGTCAATCAAACATCAGAAGTGTCTCTATGCCACAATTGGCTGATGGCTATTGATGTGCACAGACCTGATCATAGCTAATCACCATGAAATTCGTGCCAGTGTGGAAGGTGAGGAGACTTGTAAGTTGATGAGTTGTTTTATCGGAGCTCTCTCCGACGTCCGGGTGTCTATCGCTGCAACGCAGGGTGAGCCAGACTTCTCTGGGGATGACGATTCAGGGCAGTTGCATCCTTCGGGAATGGTAGCTGTGCCCGATACAGATCCGGAGATGATGGCTATGCATTCCCGGGCCACTGAGAGGTTTCTCGGGGGGGCCTCTGCTGGTTCTCAGCGCTCCGCCCCAGTCCCTTTCTTCCTGGAGGTGCATGAGGAGCTCACTAGGTCGTGTATGGCACCTTTTACTGCCAGGAACCAACCAGTGGCTCTCCCACCCTTAACAGCTTCAGGACCTCAGATCAGCTCTTTGTCTGGTACGGAGGCCAGCAGAAGGGAAAGGCTGTCTCCAAGCAGGGGATGGCCCACTCGATAGTGGATGCCATCGCCTTGGAAGCACCGAGAGGCCTGGGCTCTTTGACGGCTTGCTGCACCCTGAACTATGGCGCTCATATTCTCCAGAGCAAAATCTGTCGAGTCCTCTATCCCCCTCGGTGCCGGACATGGCAGAGCATCTGGCCCCAGGACTAGCCCTGCTGAATTCTTGAGTACCGGTATTAGAATGGGTACCATATATGAGTGACCCTGTGGGGATCCCATATGTCCTTTCCATGGTTGCTTCTTAGCGCAAACCTTTGTTGTGAGAGCCCATTTCTGGTAAGGCTGGAGTCACCCCTAAAACTTTCTTGTATTCCGGCCCTATGGGTTAGCAGATATACTCCACATAACTCCTTCAAGCCATGGTAGGATGTGGCTTCTGCAGTGTTCCTTTACCAGCGGAATAGGCACGCTTTCTTAGTGTTATCCAATACTAACTTATTTAAAGGGGTGGTTCCATGTTTTTTTTTCTAGGCTTGGCTGTGTTTATGGGGCACACTATAACATGTCTTAATACTTCTTCTTTTTATAAATGCCGTATTTTTCTTATATTTGACCTTTATTCCACACTGCTGTCTCCACTGTCTCGTTTGCTTCCTGCTTCTATGAAGCCCATCCCTCCGAAAAACGCAATGGTCTTAGATTGGTTAGATGGCCAAATGTAGTTTCCTGTATTTTTATTGGCTGAAGTGCCAAGCACAGGTTGTCCGGAAATGCCACGCCTCTTACCATTATGGGCAGAAGTCATATCTGCGATGACTATATAAGAAGAGCCTAAAAGAATCCTTTAAAGGGTTGGTTCCGTGTTTTTTTTTTTCTAGGCTTGGTTGTGTTTTATGGGATGCAGTATAACATGTCTTAATACTTCTTTTTTTGTAAAAACGGCATATTTTTCTTAGACCTTTATTCCACACCGCTGTCTCCACTGTCCTCTGAACGGCCCGTTTGCTTCCTGCTTCTATGAAGCCCATCCCTCTGAAAAACGCAATGGTCTTAGATTGGTTAGATGACCAAATGTAGTTTCCTGTATTTTTATTGGCTGAAGTGCTAAGCACAGGTTGTCCAGAAACGCCACGCCCCTTACCATTACAGGCAGAAGTCACATCTGAGGTGACTAGAAAGGGTTTATGATGTCACCAACCCGGGAAGAAGCTCGTTGTAGTCCAAACCGGCCGTTTTTGTAGGCAATAAACTGCCATAACTTTAAAAGACAATATCTCCATTTGCATTGAGCTTTCTGCGCTCTAACTTTGCAGATACTGTTTATGCTCAAGCAGCAACATTACACACTAACTAAAGTTAAAAAAAGAAATTGTATGCAACCACCCCTTTAACTCTGCTAGTCAACTAGAGATGATTGATTTGTATTTAAGACAACAACTCAAGCTGCAAGAGAAGTCACTGTATATTTGCCCCCATAACTGCTGCTGCGACTCCAACCACGTAGGCCCTGTCCCAAATGTCACAGTTCATGTGCACTTTCGGTCTTGTGGACTTACAATGGCCACAAGACCGTAGGGCAGGGGTGTCCAACCCTGATCCTGGAGAGCTACCTTTTTGCAGATTTTAGCTCCAACCTGAATCAAACACACATGAACCAGCTAATCATGGTAATCAGGGTGCTAGATAATTACTGACAGGTGTGTTGGAGAAGTGCTGGAACGGAAATCTGTAGGATGATAGCTCTCCAGGAGAAGGGTTGGACACCCATGCCGTAGGGTGTCCTATTCGTCATTTAAGCTTAAAGAAGGGTGCTCATGAGCGTCCCCTTTGCAAGTTTGCGAGCTACGCAGAGGACTTCTACCCGGCAGTCAAAGCGGCATTACGTCGTGAAAGTGCGGACTCAGAGGAAGACCGCGAGAGTTTAGGGTGCCATTTGGGACAGGGTCGTACACAACATGTTGCTTCTTCTTTGGCTTTTGCTTTGATACTGTGGTTACACTATCAACATGCCCGTAGACACTGCCTGCTAGCAGTCTGTATGTCTAATTGCACGGCAATATGGACAATGACAATAAATGAAAACCAATGCATAACCTATGCAGTAGATCAGACTCAGAAGTATAAATCAGCTTTTGCAAACTCTGGATCTGAATCGGATCTAAACAAGTTGGATTTATCTGGATTTATCCATTTTAAACCTACACTTAAACACAGAGTTTGTTCAGCTAGCTTTATGCAACAGGCCTCAGGGATTTAAGTGCATGACGAAAATGTGTTGAATATATCAGAACAAAACAAAACAACTTGGATGATTCTGTTTATACATTAACTCGAACTCTCCCACCATATAGCTTTAAAATTAATATTGCCACCCAAGGTCACATGACCATAAACAATACAGTTATTTATTTAAGTGACCATCACATTTTGATGTACACATAGTTTAGAACGCTCCAGTTAAATCACACCCCTCCATAAGTTATAAACCCTATATTAAAGCCTGAAAACATTGATTTCAGAAGCCAGGGTTATTAAGTAATATGATGGGAGGGACTATGTTATCACTTACAGTAAGTTGTTTAGAGATATTCGAAAGTAAAACCAAACCATGAAGGAACTCTGTGATCTATCATATAATCTCATTATTCACACTCCTGAGGACAGTGTTGATGTAAAGGTAAGAAGATTTGAGAAATAAGGTTACATACATAGATGAACTAGGATTTTGTTACATTTAGATTATATATGTAGTATGTGTAACAAAAAAAAACTAAAAAGCATGCACGTTAACAAAGCATTTTATGTGTTTTTAATACATAATACATGTTTTGTTTTGTGTTTTGCATCCATGTCCTTCAGAGAGGAAGTTTGACACTTGTTTGACACTCCTGATATTTATTGGAGCTGCAGATTCAAGATCAGGTAATTATTTGAAGAGCTGAGGTGTGTGTTCATGTGTAAAAAAAAGAGGGAAGGAGATTTATTAAATAACTTATGTAAGGGATAATGTATATAAACTGGTCATTGTCCAACTGTTTCATTGTTAATTATCCTTATTACATGGATACATACTGTTAGGGGTTACAGTTTTGACCCATAGACCAGATATGCGAAATGAAGACCAGGAGTCAGGATGTTCAATCATCGGAGAGAATTTTACTGAAGAATAGTTTGCAGTTTCATCAGTAGAGTCAGCTTCAGAGTCTCTCAGGGCGGTATCAGGCCAGACTCTACTCTACACAAAATTACCACACCAGTTATACCAATTTCAAGGGCATGATTTACATCATTACAAACACGTGGAATATTACTGATTGGCATAAAGTCTAAACAATGTGTCACGCGAGAATAGATAGGAGATGTTGTTGTTGTTAATTAGGATGTATACATCAGACAACCCCAAGATTGGGGTAGTGTTGACTTCAGGGGAGTCCTAGAAAGACGCCAAGAGGTCTAGGGTGTGAGAAAGCGGTCCAATCCAGTCCATAGACCTGCACAGAACATGTAACACACACACACACACAAGACTCTAGGGCACATCTCTCCTCCAAGGTTAGCGCAGTAGTGAGCTTATCAACAGAACAAGATATCAACACCACATGACAAACACATCTCCAGAAAGAAAAGTATGACTAATATCATCCACCTCATTCTATAAAGAAATATAAAGACAAAAATGTACTTCTATCAATGGGAAAAATCACACTATATAAATGGGAAGAAATCACAATTGGGAGACTCAAATCCTCCCACCCCTTCCTGTCCTGGGGTTACTAACAACAGGCAGGATTCACCTCTTGGAAGTTCTAACTTTCTCTCCAAGGCCCTGTTGGTCAGGACCCAGAGATAGAGGTCAGGCTATCAATGTCAGGGCACATAGATAGGGGTCAGACTGTCTTTGTCAGACCGTCTCTGGAAAGCAAATTAGACACCATACAGCAGACATAGAGTCAAAATCATATTAAATAATAGTTAAATGTATTAATGATCACATAAAATTGATTGTCAATAATTCATTATTTTGAAAGGATAATAACTGATTATTAAATTCATGAGGTTATTCAAAATCATTCAAAAGGATAAGATGCAAATGATGAAGATGCATATGATGAAGAGGCAAGGGTGTCGGCCCACTCCCCCCTTCAATACCAAATAAACAAACAAACATAAAATATAGATGCAAGTCAGAATTGTTTTATTATCTTGTGAAAAAAGCAGACCAAACACATGCATGTAGAAAACTAGGCTTCATGAAAAATGAAATAGGCCTATTACAATAATCCAATCTAAGTGCACAATACTTGTGTATATGTTTAACTGTAGAACACACAACCTTTATGACATGCAGTTTAGCTCTGCCTTTTCCCCTCTTGTAACAGAGTGGTTTAAAGTAGTGGTTTGAAGTAGTACAATCAAACACAGTGATCCTCTGTTTGCTGTAGCTGATGAAGATGTGATACTGCCCTGTACAGTCACACCCATGTGGCAACAGGATGTTTCCTTTCAGTCGGTCACGTTCAAAGTTGCGTCAAAGTCACCAACATTATGGGATCCCTTGGAAAATGCCATGGTCTTCCAACTGGCCCAAATAAGCCCCCTAATCCCCCAGCACCTTGGGATGGAAGATGGGACAGGGCTCACGTAAAGCAAGTCAGTCACTGCTAACCCACTCAGTGACACTATTGGATAACACTGGGGAAAGTGTGTCCATAGCAGGGGAAGGGAACACTGTGGAATCCACATCCTGCCCGAAAGGAGGTATCAGCTGGAAGTTACACATATGGACTGGCCAGTTAGGGAATTCTACTGGAGAAATAAGCGCACTTGGTCCATGGGAGGGGTATGGGTGCAGCAAGCCGACACAGAGAGGTGTTACTGGCTACTTGAGGCGAGCACATGAAAGGATACCGGCACTGCATGAAGGCTATAGAATCTAGAGAACGTGTTTGGTGTCACCCAGCCCACAGCTCTACAAATACCTGTCAATACCTGTCAGCGAGACACTGGGTACCAGCGGTCAGGATGAGGCAAAACTCCTTTTAGTGGCTCGCAACCCGACCAGGCAAGGTTTGATACGCCAAGGCGATGGCATCCACTATCCAGTGGGCGATCCATAACAGATAAAGAGCTGGTTTGAGGTCCTTAAACTTGGTTCGGCCCACATACAGGTGCAGAGAGCAGAGGGGACAAAGCAAAGCTAGGGCTGGGTCTGCCTCCTCCGAGGGCAGAAGCTTGCCACCTGGTCCCTGAAGGGAGTAGTAAGAACCTTAGGTACGTATTCGGAGGTCTCAGATCACGAGAGAATTGCCTGTACCGAATTCTTGGCATGATTTGTTGAAACGAAAACGCTTGCATGTCCCCTGCACTCTTGATGGAGGCCAATGCAATCAGAAGGACTGTCTTCCACTACAGGATTTTTAACTCACAGATGACCAAATATAATATTTTTTTTTTAACTTTGAGATAAAATACCAATTATCAGTTGATAAATGCAATCAAATCCAATTATCCCAAATTATGAAATGCATATTTTATATGTGCCATGTTTTGTTTATGTCAAATTAAATTGCATTAGTAGTATAGGTCTAATGCAATTTAATAGTGTAGTGTAGTGTAGTGTAGTGTAGTGTAGTGTATAGTATAGTATAGTATAGTATAGTATAGTATAGTATAGTATAGTATAGTATAGTATAGTATAGTATAGTATAGTATAGTATAGTATAGTATTGTATAGTATTGTATAGTATAGTATATCTAATGCCTATTAAAATAAATAATTATTATTTTAACAGAAAATGTAACTCTAAATGCTGATTCCGCTCATTCATTCCTCAATGTGCCAGAAGATGAGGAAGAAGTGATAAATGACAACACAGCACCATATAGAGGCAAAATAACATATTTTATGAAAATGATGGATGGATGTTCCCCAGGGTGTATTTATGTGATGGAGCAAAGTGAGTGGGATTTAGCAGTGGTCAGACTGGCTTTTAATTAGAAACTGTATCCATTTATTACTTTTAATCCTGATTGGTGTAAAATCTCCACTGAATCACTGATCATCTGTGATGATGAGATCAGAATTAGCATCTTTCGAAATTTCTTATTTGGAAATATGTTAAAGGATTTAGACCCAGTTTCACAGACAGGGCTTTGACTAAGCCAGGATTAGACCTTAGTACAATTAGGACATTTAAGTAGCATTTATAAAAAAATGCCTTAGAAAAAAACATTGCTGATGTGCATCTTGAAACAACAGCACTGATATTTGAAGATATATGAGTGCAAGTTGCTTTCAGTTAAATCAGCTCAAACTTGCATTTTAGTCTGGGACTATTTTAAGGCTCTGTTTAATCTGGGATTAGTATGATAGTAATATTAAGCATTTGATGTATATGTAACCGCTCGCTCCAAGCGTGACTCGAACCCGGGTCAACCGGCATGAGAGTTGGATGCTCTAACGAGGAGGATATACTAGCTGGCCTATAATACATTCTTTTTCCATCTTATCCTTCCCAGGAACTTCGCAATTAGCTGAAAAGTGTTTTTTTTTAAGCGTGACTTTGATAATACAAAAATAGGCTGCAATGCAACAAGATGCTCATTTACATAATGGCACAACCTCCACAGCCACAGTTGACACTGTTATTTAATAAATGAGTCCACAGGAAATATGGACAATATTGTAGGTGATTCAATTATACTAAATTTGTGTAATAAATATCTTCAAGGCTATACGGTCCCACTTTATATTAGGTGTCCTTAACTGTAAATACATAAGTAAAATGTAGTTACTGTGTTCATATTCTGTTGCAAAACACTTGTGCTGCTATTGATACAGGGTCAACAATGTGTAATTTCTGAGATTAAATACAGATTTAATTACAAGCAAATACAAAAAATAAGAACATTGTAAAAACATGTATTTACACAATAAGTGCATTGACTGATTGACTTTAAAAAGTGCATAGTTAAAGCCCGACCTAATTACACCTAATAAAAAGTGGCAATACTTAATGTGAGTTTACAACCTTAAATACATTTACTTTGAACACGTAGATGTTTTTATAATGCATGTATATGGAACAATACCTAAATGTCATGGTAAAATACACAAAGGTATTCTATTCTGTAGGTGTCTATCAACCAAGGGATAGTCCAACATTCTGTTATCTCTATTCTTGCCAGAAGGTGGTGCTAACTACTTATTTTTAATTGGTAAACTCTTGAGTGTAACAGTGTATTTGGTATCAACTCAAAACAAGGTTTATCGCAGATTATCTGTATTTACCATGGGCGTAGGTTTAGGGGGGGACGCTAGGTACTAGTCCCAATCAATATTTTAAGATGGCAAAATTGTCCCCACCAATATTTTAGCGAACTCCTTCGTGCTGCTATATGGATCGATTCCGACGGCCAGGACGAAACAAAAGAAACAGTTGCCAGTCCCATGAAATACGGAATCGTCCCTTATTTACAAGCAAAATGACGCGTACAGCAAGTTTGCGTTTTAGCGGCTTTGCTGCCATAGCGACAGAGTCTCGAGAGCATGCGCTGGAAACCTGCGCGGTTTTTTAAAAACATGTCGAGCTCGCGTCCACACTTTGAACGCAAGAGAATTTCCAGATATAGGGATGAATAGAAACAAAGGGGTCAGTGAGTTTGTCCAGTAACTCACGAGGAACTGCACACTTTGCAGAGAACCATTTCAGTGTCTCAGACTGTCTGACTTAAAGCATGCGATGACAGACACATCCGTGAACTAAAGGTAAGTTAGGCCTATTGTTTTTTAATGGATAATATATTCATATATTATTCCATACATTATCAGAGCTTGGCAGACTTATTTTTCTAGACATTAGACCGGTTAATTAATAGATTATAGCCTAATTAATGTTATTAATTTATCATTTAGCAGTTTGACATTTAAAAAATATTTAGATTAAAATAGGACAAATAATTACATAATAATATAGTCATAATAGTAAATTAATAAAGAAAATTAAACATTTTTGAATTTCACAATTGTCAGTAAAATGGTTACTGGGTCGGAATGACTGCTTAAAGAGACAGTGCACCCAAACATGTAAAATCTTTCATAAGTTCCTCACCCTCAAGTTGTTCCAAACCTGCATGAATTTCTTTATGTTGAATACATATGAAGACTCTGTTGCAAGTTTACATACTTGATTCCATGTTTATTGTTGAGCTGTTGTCATTGTTTAATTGTCACTCTTATCACTCTTATGTTGCCAAGTTCATAAATTATTTTCAAAAACTGATTTGGAAAAAAAACATGCACACAAAATAACTTATTTTCAATATAAAAAGTGATTGTGGACTGGATATTTTTCGACATTTTATCACAGTCCTGGGCATGTCAAAGATTAGTAACAACACTGGCTCTGATGCATTGTTAGTTTGTGTGCAGCATCAGATTTACATGTTTTTTCTCCCTCATTTATATGCAGTTATTATACTCAATACAAAAGCCAGAAATGTTTTTTTTTTTTTTTTAATCAGTTTTGAAAATCATTTATGAACTTGAAAATTAAAGAGTATTTTGTTTTATTATTATTTTGGTACAGGATAATTTGGACTAAAGAGCCTCATAAATTAATAGACGTATTAATAAACTATGGTGCATTTTCATATTCGGTAACATAAATAACAGACTATATAATCTGGGCAAACCTGGTGGGATGTCCCCACCAAAGCGGAGACCAAACCTACGCCCTTGGTATTTACAATGAAGAAATTGGTTATATTAGGTCCGATTTTTATATTATAACATAATGTAAAAATATTTTTTTTATTACCAGGTTATAATGAAACGAATATCTTTTGTAGTCCATAAATTAATGAATTGTAAATTACATAATATTATTAGACTTCATAACACATTGTATGATGATGATATTTTCAAGCCCCACCTCCAACTGTGTTGGGAAACACGGACGATTTGAGCTTCAACTACTAGGGTCACATTAAAGGAATAGTTCCCCCAAAAAGGAAAATTGCTTTATGATTTACTCACCCACCTCAATCCATCCTAGGTGTATATGACTTTCTTCTTTCAGACAATCGGGGTGATTTTAACAAATGTCAGTTTAATATGGAAGGTGGTCTGGCAGAAGCTACTTTACTTTATAACGTGGTTAAGGTGTTCTTACAAAAACCCATTGATTCGTTTTATATATATATATATATATATATATATATATATATATATATATATATATATATATATATATATATATATATATATATATATATATATATATATATACACACACACACACACACACACACACACACACACACACTAATTGCATTGGATGAACATGTATTGAGACTTTGACAGAAGATAAATTATTTAGACCACTTTATTGATTGCTATCAGGATGTGAAGAGCGTTTCAACCAGTATAACAAAAAGTGTTTGTGAAAAACATGTCTCCTGCAGTATTTTAATCTTTGTTTATAATGCTGTAAAGTTACCAGTTATAAATAAATCAAAGATTATTAGAGGGCATTTAGCAAGAAAATGCTATCAGTCTTTCTACTTAAATTTCATTTTTAATTCAATGTGTTACTTGCCATTTCTTTGTAATTATTTGTGATATTTAATAGCAATTTCATGAGTAAATGTTTTTCTTTTCTATATGGTTGGGATGTTTGTGGATTATGAGAAGAATCTGCTGTTTTATAATGATCTCCACTCCAGTGATCATCTGATGTTTTTCTAACAGGATTTGAATTAGCTTCGTAAGAAATGAATAAATTGGGGGAAAAAAATTGAAAATGTATAGTGTAATAGTAATCTTAAGCATCTGAAATATTTGTGCAATCATTTCTGTATTAATTGTTGTTGTCTGTCTCACTTTTACTTAATCATAATGAAGTCAAAGAAGATTATATCAATTCTTATCTCAATTCATTCTGACATGGAAAGCAGTTTTTAATTTTGACTTTTGAAGCTTAGCGGTGGGTTAATCTGAATATGGCCTGCAGTTGACAGTTTTATTCAATAAACGAGTCCAAAGAGAATTCATGTAGGCCTACAATATTCTGTGTAGTTAATTTAATTACAAACTAAATGTAGGCAATAGTCAACTTACAATGTAAGTTCATAATCTTAATTAAGTTTACTAACTGACTTGAATATGTAAAATCCCAGCAACGATTCAATTCTTTTCTATATGAATTTTATAAAACTCAAATGAACATAGTCTTAGGTCTATACTTGCCACACAGTGGCGCTAGGCACTTTTAATTGGAAAACTCTTGCTTACTTGAATCCAGTATATTTGGGATCAAGTCAAAGAAAACTCCTTGCGGATGAACTCCTTTCTGTACTTACAATGAAGAAATAGATTTTTTAGGCCTACTATTTCTGAACATACTTTTGATGATGCCAAAATTGCGAATGTCTTGTTGTTCATATTTAAACAAAATCATCAAACATGCTATGTGTCTTTTACTGTAGATTCTGAGGAATCTAAATATCTAAATATCCATTTTCAATTTATGTTTGTGCATCATTGATTTATGTTACTACACAAAAAATGCTGTGTTAAAAAAAACAACTCAAGTTGGGTTGAAAATGTACAAATCCAGAAATTTAGTTGTTTGAACCCAATGACTGGACCTATTCAAAAAACCCAATTTCTGTGTTTGTCCATTTTCAACCCAACTTGGGTTGTTTTTAACCCAGCATTTTTTAGAGTGTATGGAGCCCTAAAGGTACATGGTGATGATACAAATTTTAGATGGAAGGAAAAACTATATTCCAGTGCTTTTGTCAGCGAACACAATCACGGATGGATGAGAAATAAATTATTGTGTTTTTTTTTGATAAAGACAAGTTGCAGTTACCACTTTCAAAATAATCTCTCCCTCATGTGAACTGACAGGGGCATAGATATGACAGCGGAGGTGAAGCTCATTAAATATGCAAATCTTCTCCAATCCTAGCCGTGAGTGTTTACTTCCAAGTCTCCAGTGCGTCAAGCCCATCAAGAGCCCAGCGTTCAGGAGAGAGCCTCAAAACCAGTGTAGAAAATAGCCTATTACTCATTTACTCATTAACATCAGTTTTTTTAATGTAAAAACCACACAAACGCCATTAGTTGACCTCAGACAACAGTATAAAAAAAGAAAAAAAGCCTGTTCCTGACACCTTTAACATACACTCAGCTAAAGGATTATTAGGAACACCTGTTCAATATTTCATTAATGCAATGATCAACCAATCACATGGCAGTTGCTTCAATGCATAATGGTTTTACAACCATTTTCTAAGGTTTGCAAAGAATGGTGTGAAAAGGGAAAAACATCCAGTATGCGGCAGTCCTGTGGGCGAAAATGTCTTGTTGATGCTAGAGGTCAGAGGAGAACGGGCCGACTGATTCAAGCTCATAGGAGAGCAACTTTGACTGAAATAACCACTCATTACAACTGAGGTATGCAGCAATGAAGACCCCACCGGGTACCACTCATCTCCACTACAAATAGGAAAAAGAGGCTACAATTTGCACGAGCTCACCAAAATTGGACATTGAAGACTGTTAATTTGTTCAACTTAGCAAAAGCTTACGTTATACTGCTAACGTTCTAGGAAGGTGGCTCGTCATTAAAACACTCAAACTGTTGAAATATACAGAATTAGGTAATGACAGCACAACCATTGCATGAAATTACATTTACTGAATAAAATAAATCAAAAAATCGACTATATAATGCTGTTTATTGCTTACCTGTCTAGACCGTGGACGAGACTTGAGTGCAGTGCAGATCAGAGAAGCCCTCAGCGGTCGCGGTTCTTTCCACATGCGCAGCTTCCTTCCTCCAAGACGACGCAAATTTTACTTGATTTTTTTTTAATAGCTTCTTAATTTTTTATTAGTAATTTATTAATTTGTGTAAATATGCCAGAAAGTCACAAGTGAAATGTACTTGTCTGTTGGATGTCTAATATTTACAAGTAAAAATTGAGTACATGTTTAGATTTTACTTAATATTCTAAAGTTTTCACTTTTACAAGATTATTCTAAGCAAAATATTCATAATTTTTCCTGTTTTATTTACTTTGCCATAAAATCATGTTTTACAGTGTATCAATACGGGCCAATATTTATAAAGAATGCTTTTAACAACTTGATGAATCAATGCCATGTGGAATTACAGCAGTTTTGAAGGCGAAAGGGGGTCAAACACAGTATTAGTATGGTGTTCCTAATAATCCTTTTGTTAAGTGTACAAGAAACTGAACATGATTCAAATCCCCAATATACTTTCTTTTTCATTCTTTGCTTGGAAATAAAAATAATTAGGAAATCCACTTCCAGATTCCTTCCACATGTTTTGTTTGTGGATTAATAAGAATAATAATGACTGTTTTGGTTTATCATCTCCTATCCTCTCTACAGCCAGCGTATGACGATATGGCTCTGTCACTGGTTCATTATTTTTCTATATTTAAACTTATTTTACTACTCAAGTACAAGTAATAGCCATACCTGCCTTGCAAACACGAATTATTTTGTATCATTGTGATGTTTCATGATATAGAATTGTACACTGTGGCTCATGGAATTAATTGTCTGATGTGGCAGTGGCACATTGTGATTGATAAACAGACATTACATTGAAATGATCTCTTGTCTCTAAAAGGTGTATAAAATACCAGAAATATGCTATAGAGGCCTGGTTTCACAGACAGGGCTTAGACTAAGCCAGGATTAGGCATTAGTTCAATTAGGACATTCTGTTATAAATGTGTATTTAGAAAACAAAACAAAAACAACATTAATGATGTGCATCTTGACACAAAACAATGACACATTTTTTTTTTTAGGACTTTCAGTTAAAACAGTTCATCCATTTTTTGACTGTGTAAGTCAGAAGGGAATGATACTGATACTGCAGTTGAGTTAGTGTTGTGTGTGTTTGCTCAGGTTTGAGATGCTAATCTTTTCTCTGAATGGATGGAGATGTGGAGATTATCTGACAGACTGCTGATCAAACTGAAGCCAGGACTCACAGCACACACGGGGGATTTCTGGACAGGTGATTCAAAAAAACTGTTGATAAGTAGAAGATCAGGATCATCACACGTCCAGTGTCATGGGTGTGAATTTGTGAGCTGACAGTTCTGTCTGTGTGCCTAAACAAAATTGGTAGTGATTTATGGAATATTCTATTTATTATTTTCAGTTAAATTGTTATACTGATAATATATGTAAATATTTGTATTTCGAAAAATATAGCCAACCAATTAGACAACGATTATAAACAAACCCTAAAGCAAAAACAAAAAAAGTCCCTAATCAAAATCAACCAAACCCCCTGTGTCTAATTTAATATTGCATGAACTATGGAAAACAAACAGGATTAATCTCATATCTGTGGATGTTGCCTTAACTCACCTTTTAAGGGTTGATGACAGCTGCAATGTTTTGGAAAGAGGAAGGGCCAACATGTGCAGAAATAATCATCTTATGATGCTCAGAACTATATAAGAGCTGATATGAGCACGTGTGTTGACAGAGAGCCACGTCCTGATCACCTCGACACACACACACAACCCGAGAGAAAAGACCAGCAGGTGAGTACATCTGGTTTAGAAACATATCGTTTAGCACATCATCTAGAATAGGAAAAAGATGTGTAATGTTTTAGTTATGTAAATGTTTGAGTTGTAGCTAATAGAATTATATGTGTTGGCATATATTAATTGAAATATATAATCATATATATTTAAATATATATATATATCTATATATCTCTCTCTGTATGTGTGTGTGTATATATATATATATATATATATATATATATATATATATATATATATATATATATATATATATATACATAATCATTTCAAACCTATACACCACTTTTTGTGAAACATTTACTTGATAGGTGTGCTTGTGCTGTCTTTTTAAAAAAATAAATAGCACAACAATGACATTCAAACATTTTGACTTTAAATATTTGTAATCGTATCTTTTTTAACATATCTTTTTTAACTAATATATAAATACATATATTGGTAAAATCACCTGATGTGTTTGGTAAAAAAAGATATGTATTGTTTCTGTTAGTTTTTTTGTTAGTTGAAATTTTATAGTTTGAACCCTAAATGGACCTATTCAAACAGCCCAATTTCTGGGTTTGTCTATTTTCAACCCAACTTGGGTTGTTTTTAACCCACCATTTTTTAGAGTGAAGGACGATAACTATAACAGCAAAGCTTTAATAATCATTCTAATTCGTTTACTTTCAGAACAATTTTTTTACAGCTGAATAACCACGCTAATATAGTTACTCTCGTTATCTTTGTTAGAATTTTTCTGAACTACACTTACACTGTCGTGTAAGATCCTAAACATCTGTGGCCTGTTGCATAAACTAGTCATTTAATTCTGGTCATAACTTTTTAAAGTCAGTTGCATTTAGATTGGTCAAAAATAATCAATGATTAGCCATAACTACTTGGTAGATGGTCAGACTAGATGATCAGACTAGTTGTAAAGACTATCTTAATGACTATTAGCATATTAATGACTATCTCTGCATCCCAATGTGCAATACTATCCACCCTATCCGCTCTAAATAGTATTTAATATTACTTATGTCACATACTATTTAGGATGGATAGTATGCACATTGAGTTTATGCAACTGGCCTCTGCCTGGAAGTTTCTATTAATCCTGGAGACCTTGATTAGCTGGTTCAGGTATGTTTAACTAGGGTTTGACTTTTTGACTGGTGTGAACAGCAGCGTAGCACCAAATTTTGGGCCCTGTGTACAAACCATCTTGCTGGGCCCCGTACCAAATACCACAGTGATACCAATGGGTAGGGTATTGCATTTTTATCATAAAAACACTTAAAACGTAAACAAAATAAGCCACACTCTGATTAATGTATAGAAAACTACTGACTTACTGACTTCTAAAGGCCCCCCCAGCTTTGGGACCTGGGTACTCGGTACCCTTTATCCCCCCAGTCTGACGCCCCTGGGTGTGAACGATCCTTTGATGAATGAGAACTGACTTCATACATCCACTAGAATGACCAAAACAGTGATTTAAAAAACACTGAAATGACAGGGGGAAAAAGATACTGCAGCTTTTGAGAAAAAAAAATTCAGGTCTCCAATTTCAAGTGACTGATCACATCTAAATTTCTCAGTTGGCTGAAAGGAATTTCTGTGAATTAAACTGCATCAATTCATGGAATTTCAATTCGGCCAACTAAAAAATTTAGATGTGATTCGTCACTTGCTTTTTTTTTTTTTAAATCTAATGCAATGGCATTCAGACATTTTTAGCATGTCTTACATGTCCAGATATGTTTGGTACCACTCTTTCTCATTACTGTATTACTGCACAGTAAACATAAGCAATTAACTCTTATGTGCTTCCGCTTATAAAAGGACAAATTCTGCTTATGTGCGCTGACCTTCATCTAATGGGATTAATTGAGAAACCCTCTGGACAGCAGATTAGAGGGGGCTTGATCATTGTAAGAAGGGTTAAAGGAACCTTGTTTATTATCACATGCACTGAGTCTGACAGCCCAGGGATTTATGATTATTATTATGCACAGTCTATTCATCTGGTCAGAACAGGTGACCTATAGGTACTCTTTATAAATGGCCTCCAATTCCCATGTGGATTATACAACTACAAATCTTTAATCAATCATCATTAAACTTTAGTGGAAATAATTTAACCGTTATATTATTTTCCTTAATATTCAATTATATTTATATATTTAACATGTTCTTCTTCCTTTATTCATTTTTAATTACTTAAATTATTAAAACGACGCTATGCATCTTTTATGCATATTCATGTTTTTATTTAAAACATTTTATATTGAGTATGAAGTGTGATATATAAACAATACCCAATGCCATAGTGGAATAACAGAATACTTTGCTTGTTTATTTGCCAACTTTTGAAGGCCAAACAGCAATCTCTCAACCCTCAATCTCTTACAGATCATCATCAAACCAGTGCACAGTACTTGCCATTAGTTTCCTTTGTGTATATGGAGGTCTTAAAGCCTAAAGCGAGCTGCAAGCTTGCCACACGTACCATGGCTCCCGGCAGTCCTCACAAGGGCCCGCCCAAGTTCAAACAGAGGTCAACGCGGCAGTTCAAGAGCAAACCCCCCAAAAAGGGTGTCATTGGGTACAACTACTTTAACTGCCTTTAGTTTGTTCTTGGATGGATCAGCATGCTGTATGTGTCTTAATTAGGGGTTCAAGCACGAAGTGCTGAAACCCTATTGTAATTGTACTGATTTTTATTATTATTATTATTATTATTCTCCGCTAAAACGCATCGTGCAGACCAAACCGTAAAGCGTGGAACTTTGAAACTTTACCCGAAGGTAGTCCTCAATTTGGGGAGAACCTCAGAAAGTATGACCCCGATTGGCCAATAGGTGGCGCTACAGCGACCAAAAGCGCGAAATGGGTCATAACTCCTAAACCCTTTGGTCCACAATCAAGTGTCTTATATCATTGGAAAGCTGAGTCCTTGGTGAACAAAACGTATATCTCCGATTTCATTTCCGTCATGAAAATTTTTCCGCCATTTTGAATTTTGTCGAAAAACTACTTTTACGAACTAGTCCCTGGTTTTTTGACCGATTGAAACCAAACCAGTGGCAAAATGTTCTCTGTAGTCTGTATATCAATATTCATTGAGAAAAAGTTGAAATTTCGATTCACGGTTGCTAAGGGGTGGAAAAAGAATGTTGTGGGCGGAGCCTATTTTACTAAAAAGGCTATAACTCAAGAAGGAAATGAGCTATCTTCACCAAACTTGGTAAACATGTGTATGGGCTCATTCTTTGGTCTCAATAAAAAAATCGCGACGATTGACCACTTGGTGGCGCTATAATGTTAAAAAAACATGAAAAGGGCTATAACCACGTGACCACTAGTCCGATTGACTTGAAAATTGGTAGGCAGTGTCTTGGTCCAAGGCACCATGTATGTCTATGAGGACATTGGTGTATCTAAAAAAACATGGCCGCCATCGGCCAATGAAGTTTGAGCACCTATTAGATGGGGTTAACAGAGGTCGATCGGAACGAAACTCGGTGGGCATGTTTGACTCATGGTCCTAGAGGTCTGTAAGAATTTTGAAAGAAATCGGCCACTAGTTGGCGCTAACTCAAAAGGGAAGCTCAAAAATTCACGAAAATTGTTGGGTATATGTGGCATGACATGCTGATGAAGCATGCAAAGTTTTAAAGAGATCGGACTATAGGTGGCGCTATAACTGTTAAAAAGCTATAAGAACCATGCATTTCCTATGTTAAATTGCCTATATTGACTGTAAATGGACTTTTCCATCTATTATTTTAGTGTTTAAAATCTTGCTAAATAAAACTTAATGACTTTAATGCCTATGTGCTTAAAAGGCCTTAAAGGCTTGAACCCCGCTAAATGCTGCTTGCAGCTTTAATATTAATGTTGTTATTCTCAGATTTGGTGAAGACATTCCTGGAATGGAATGGCTGGGAACTGGTATGAAAAAAGTCACAAAAGTATTATTAAATATTTTTTAGTTCTTTAAGATCATGTGCATTTGTAATCATATTCTCTCTCGCAGACTTTAACGTGATCTGTCCGTGGGAGGCATACAGTCACCTGGAATTACATGAGCTGACCCAGTACGGCATTATATGAGGACACTTCCTGTTCCTACATCCCACTGAATCAGCAACCAGTGGATGATCATGACAACATCCTACACCTTAATACGCCATTTAAATATTAGCAATATCTTTAGCAGAAGTTCGGTTAGTCGTGTATGGACAACATTTGTAAGTAACTGGAATTAGTTAATCTACCGTTTTCTGTAGAGCTAGAGTTCACTCTTGTCGCCAATGCAAATTTCAACTTTTCTTATTTCTCTTTTTTACTTCCTTATATTAATTATTAGTATTGTCATATTGACATATAAACAGCAGTTTAGGTACCACTTCTTGCTTTTACTGCCATATCACTCTGCAAACATCAATGTAGGCATTCAAAATTTAGCAGCAGCTAGATCTTTTTAATGATGGATGTTTACATTTTGTCAAGTTGAAAAATTTGTCTTGTACAAAAATGAGTTTGGGTGCTGTGTGGTCTCGGCATCTGCCCATAGCGCAAGTACTGGGAGCAGCTCTCTGTGAGAGTCCGGCCCAGTTTTTTGGCCTTATGATGCTGGAGGAGCCCATATGAGAATGAGAATGAGTCTGACTCAGCAGCACAGAAAGGGTTTAATCAAATAAAGCTTGATTATTTTCATATTTTTAAACAATCTGTCTGAGTTGTTTTTCAAATGCTGGTCACAAACTAAAACATTATGCACAATATGCAGTCTGTATGTAGCCATAATCAAGATGCAGCAGTCATGTTTTGAGTAAATCAAAACACTTAGTCACCCTTAAAAACGTTTCAGTGTGTAGGCCTATCAGCAATTTATTTGACGTGACTGGTGTTTATTTGGGCAAATACAAAAGAAACACACTTTAAATATGCAAACGCAGATAAACGCAAACATAAATGGTAACCAGTGGCCTACTCAAGATAATTATTCAAATGTCTGCGCTATAAATAGGATTTGTCATACTCATGTAAGTTGCTATAAACAACATGTGAAATAATCTACAGTTACAACTTAATAAAACTTTTGTATGCAATGTAAAGTTTTCAAAAGAAGTCAATATTTTCTTTGTAAATAGGTAAATAGTGACGTTAGAAGAACACGTGTTAGGAACACGCATGCGCTGTGTCACGTTCTATCGAACGTCAATGCACGCGCACCAGCGCGAAGAGAGCGAGCGAGGTAAGATGGAAGTTGCAATTCATCTAATATTAATCAACTGTTTTACAATAGAAATGTTAAATGACCGACAGGCAACAACAATATCCAGCGAACTGCACGAGTTTTATTTCATACATGGCCATTTGAGAGAGAGAGAGAGAGAGAGTTGAAAGTTGTCTGTGTGAATTATTATAAGTTACTGTGTGAATTAGACAGTAGCCTAAGTAACTAGTTACAGTAATAATATTACTTTCTGCAGTAACTAGTTGTGTAACTAGTTGTGTAACTAGTTACTAATACAATTTTAGTTAACGTTACAGTTACCATCCATAAATCTCTGTAAGGTAGCCTCTATATATTTCTAGCTCTTGAAAAAAAGAGACCAGTATAAAATTGGGGACATTCTAAAACGCTTAACGTGAAAAACGCTTAACGTGGCTTAATTTACTAAGACAGTGTTAAAAACACACCAAACTCAGGAAATATCATATTAATGAAGTATACTATGCACATGATATTTCCTGAGTTTGGTGTGTTTTTAACACTGTCTTAGAGCATTAAGCCACGTAAGCGTTTTTCACGTTAAGCGTTTTAGAATGTCCCTAAAATTGACAGTTCTTTTCTAAATTAACTCTTTAGAGTCTTTAGAGTTAATGCGCTTAAGTAAAATGATAATACATAGACATAAAACTACGAAAGTACCTCCGTGACATCATGATGGCCGTCTTACCCAGATCGCATGTAATCATTGAAACAATGCAGAGTCACTGAGACCATTGCATTGAATTAACTTTACAAAACACTCTTACACCTTCAGTTATTGTTGAAGCAATGTCCTATTTTATAGCTAATAAGCACAAGTTCATGCAGGTATGAATCTCTGCAGAACACTAGTGGGTGTTTTCCAATCAGTGGGGCATTGTTCCTTGAACTATCCCTTTAAAGCTGCAGATTCAACTTATGTAGTCCTTAATCTATGGAAGTAAAACTGTGCCACTGGATTTTGAATTCTAATTTTTAGCACTGAATTTTTTTACATCGAATTTTTAACACTGAATTTTATTTTGCATCTAAATCAGACTTTGAATTTTAAAAGCCATCGAATTTCTAGCTCAGTTTTTTTTTGACTATGACATTTTTTCAATGTTTTAAAAAAATTCAGTGTAAAAAGAAATTCAACGTCTCAAAAAATTCAGTGTAAAAAAATTCAACGTCTCAAAAGATTCAGTGTAAAATAATTCAACGTCTCAAAAAATTCAGTGTAAAATAATTCAACGTCTCAAAAAATTCAGTGTAAAAATATTCAGAGTCAACATCCGGGTAACCAAGGAGAAGCAATCGATCCCTGTATCAAATCATCCAACATCCAGCCAATCATTTACGCTCCATTGGTCATGAGTAAACTCACTGAAGCGCCATCGTGTGTGTTCTGAGCCATGCTGCTGAGCTCTGGAGCTCACCTGAAGTGAACTTCCCCGCCAGTGCCGTTTCTAGTCATAGGCAAACTAGGCGGTCGCCTAGGGCGCCAACAGCTGGGGGGCGTCAATGAGCCCCCGCCCCAACAAGATTTTTTAGTTATTTCATATATATTTTATTATTAATATTTCGTACTTTTTCTATTTCAAGGCATTATGATTAGTTGCGATTATTGGAGTGAAGTCGCCATGGTGATAGTGGAGCTGCTGTAATGAAATGAGATCATGTAGAGGGCGGCAGGGAACGTCGTCATCCGTGGCGTTGTAACGCTTGTGTCCGAGTGAAAAATGCGGATAGCTCACTTAATGTAACTGTAGTGGATGCAAACACGGAGGCGATTAACATCAAACAGATCGCACTTTATTCCCCGCTGAACTCTCATCACAAACTCCCTTTCCATCCACAGCATTACTTAATAAAACAAAATAACTGTTAGCAACAGAAAACTGTTAGCAACAGAAAACAGAAAATAATCCCCACACATGGGAGCTCAAGACTCAGTGCGCACATACACAAAATGCAGACTTCGTTTGCAGGGAGCGCTCGCAACTCTTAAAGGGGCCACACTATATTTCTACTCGTTACAGCGTGCTTTAGTTTCATCATCATGAAAAGGTCAAAGCCATCAGGGGCTCAGTATCGTAAAAAGAAAGCAAAATAAACAGGTATAGCCTACTTATTGGTTACTTGTTCTCTACTAAGCTGGTCCCTCTATCATAACGTTGAGCAAAACATTACACTGAATATTAGTACTGGACGGACCACACGCCATGCTCATTTCAGGTACAGAACATTATAGCAGTTAATTTGAATAATTTTTTTTTTACATCAGAGATAGCTGTTTAGTGTAAATTGATCAAGTAGGCTAATACTGTCATAACCATGGGCGTCACTAGGCCCTTTTTTATGAACTTATGCATCAGCCCCCCCTAAAAAAATATGTGATTAACCTTTAAAACATGAAACTGGCGCAAGGCTTCGGCTACTGCTTCGTCCCGTCTTTTAGTCTTTGTGTCACTGTGTTCTTCAATCCGCAGCGGCGCCGAGTGACATGGTTTTCAAGCTATTGTTATCTAATTTTTTGGCCTTCAGAACATCTTAAAATACACATATGTAGATCATAGAAATCAAATTTTTCTCGGGGGAGTATGCCCCCGAACCCCCCAACATCTGTGATCTCAGAGATAATAAACCTAGCTACATTATTCGATTAATGCATGTACAATATGCCCATGAAATAAGGAAGTCATATTTACTTAATAAGTTGAAGTAAAAAAAAAAAAAAGGGGGGGGGGGGGGGGTGCAACATATGAATCTCGCCTAGGGTGCCAGAAAGGCTAGAAACGGCCCTGTTCCCCGCCTTCCTGTTTCAGCATCACATGACCAATGGAGCGTAAATGATTGGCTGGATGTTGGATGATTTGATACAGGGATCGATTGCTTCTCCTTGGTTACCCGGATGTTGACTCTGAATATTTTTACACTGAATTTTTTGAGACGTTGAATTATTTTACACTGAATTTTTTGAGACGTTGAATTATTTTACACTGAATCTTTTGAGACGTTGAATTTTTTTACACTGAATTTTTTGAGACGTTGAATTTCTTTTTACACTGAATTTTTTTAAAACATTGAAAAAATGTCATAGTCAAAAAAAAACAGAGCTAGAAATTCGATGGCTTTTAAAATTCAAAGTCTGATTTAGATGCAAAATAAAATTCAGTGTTAAAAATTCGATGTAAAAAAATTCAGTGCTAAAAATTAGAATTCAAAATCCAGTGGCACAGTTTTACTTCCATATTAATCTCTTTAAATTTCACAAAATAGCTATGTCAGTCACTTTCTCAATAAACACAAGATGTTTTTGTTATTGTGTTTTAGTGGAAACAGGCTAAATTCAGTGGAAATCAGTAATATATTACTCAAATCAAATGTAATACAGATTGAGGGAGCAGGAGTTAAGGGACAGGATAGCATCAAGCCCCAGGTCAGGTTATTATGCTTCAACAACGCAATGTGTAAGCAATGTCAGTCACCATTATCATAAGGGTGCTTCTCATTAAAAAAAAAAAGTTTTATAAGTTTTAAAAGAGAAGTTTTACTCTCCATCTTCATCTGCCTTAACTCCTACTAAAGGAGCAATGTGCTCTGCAAGCACTGATGTATCATGACATGGTCATTTTTTTTTAACCTAATTACAGTCAGTAACAATACGAATCAAACGCAAAAAATAAGCATGCATAACAACGGAACAGAGAAATAATAAGGTAGATGTGTATGTTAGGGGGTTCAACACTGACTTCTGTTCAAAACCAATATGGCCGTTTTACCAGTGTCCAATTTCAAACTGCAATAGACCATTTTTCAACAGACCTGTGAAAACCATGAAGACCCACCCTGGCCACCCATAAACCTCCACCCCCAGTGAATTAGTAAAGTGGATGAAAATGCCCACCTGTGGTTTGAAACAATGCCCCAGTGATTGGAAAACACCCACTAGTGTTCTGCAGAGATACATACCTGCATGAACTTGTGCTTATCAGCTATAAATTACTTTTAGTTCAATGTCACTGTCTCCAACCATGCGCGCTGCCAACTTTCATCAAAATTTCAGTGCTGACTGATCCAACACACTTTAAACATTGAAATTTCAATCTCAGCTAAAATGATGGTGAAATTTAAAGAGATTAAGGTCTACATAAGTTGAATCTGCAGCTTTAAAGGGATAGTTCAAGGAACAATGCCCCAGTGATTGGAAAACACCCACTAGTGTTCTGCAGAGATTCATACCTGCATGAACTTGTGCTTATCAGCTATAAAATAGGACATTGCTTCAACAATAACTGAAGGTGTAAGAGTGTTTTGGAAAGTTAATTCAATGCGATGGTCTTAGTGACTGCATTGTTTCAATGATTACATGCGATCTGGGTAAGACGGCCATCATGAGGTACTTGATACGGAGGTACTTTCGTAGTTTTATTTCTATGTATTATCATTTTACTTAAGCGCATTAACTCTAAAGACTCTAAAGAGTTAATTTAGAAAAGAATTGTCAATTTTAGGGACATTCTAAAACGCTTAATGTGAAAAACGCTTAACGTGGCTTAATGCACTAAGACAGTGTTAAAAACACACCAAACTCAGGAAATATCATGTGCATAGTATACTTCATTAATATGATATTTCCTGAGTTTGGTGTGTTTTTAACACTGTCTTAGTGCATTAAGCCACGTTAAGCATTTTCTTATAATGGTTTTCTGGGAGAAAAACATTTAACGTGAAATAAAACGCGTTGCGTGTATTTTACCATTGTATTTTTTTACCATTGTAAAACTGTATTTTACCATTACAGCTGATCAACTAATAACTATAAAATCAAACAAGTACAATTACAATAAGTAAATAAATAAGTTAAATTGTAGTTTTATTCCCTTCCAGTGCCGTAACATGCATCTCGAAGACATAACGACGCAATGAGCATGCCCGGTCAGAACTGCTGTGGTAAAACTGTGGTTGGGGTAAAACTGTAGCTCTGCAGTCAGACCCTTCTCGCATCATCGGCTTCGCTCCGTTCCCACAGCTCTCTGCCCAGCACTGCTTGCCACTTGAACAAAATAAACAAGAACCCTCAACATGTCGTTCACATTGACTTATTAACTTGACTGAAGCTGAACTGATCATGTTCATATTAGGGATGCCACAATACTCAATATAATATTGAACTGTTCGGTACGGCATTCACGGTTCAGTACGCGCTGGCGAATTTTTCGGTTTTGCATAAATGCAAATTTATTTAATTTAATTCTTTCCATTTCCCTCTGTTTGAAATTCTTCTCTCAGTTTATTTTGGCTCTTTATGAGTGTGCCTGTGAGTCTACGCGCTGATATGAGCAAATATCCAATCATATGCACTAGTTAGGCGGTGTTTAACTGCATTTTAAAGCCTTGTTGGTTAAACATTTAGTTTTGCATTGGACGCGCGCACTAAACGTCTGTCAAACACGTGATTACTGGACAGGCTTACTGCACTACTGTCAAATACAGATAAAGTTAACATATATAAACACAGTCGGTTATGTCTAAAGTGAAAGTAAAATCGCGTGCGTCCTATATGAGATGTGAGCAGGTCTTCAATTGACACGCTACGCTGTCCTTAAAGGAACAGTTCACCTCTAAAATTATTTTAATAAATAAAAATAAAAAACACCTTTAATACAGTAGCTTTTAATCAATGTTATATATTGAAGGATATGTAGTTTTAATTTTAACCTACATTTATTCATTCATATTCATACTTAAATGCTACTTAGATCTCTGAGCTGCCACTGTAAATCTTTATATATATTTATTTTATATTATACAATACACTGGGAATGTCTTTTAAGTGAAATAAAGAAAGAGTATTGCAATAAAAACATTTTCTCCTTAACCCTTTTCTGTTCCTTTTCGCCTAAGAATAGAATACTAAAAAAAAAAAAAACGAACCGAAAAACCGTGGTTAAAAACCGAGGTATGTATTGAACCGTGGACTAACTGTATTGTTGCATCCCTAGTTCATATATAGAGCGGGGTTAGTGTTAAGTTATGAATTGCACTTTTAAGACATTATGAAATGTGATATACAAAAAGTGTATAATTTTATGAGGTGAAAAACTGTATAAGGTGTCTTAGTTTGTGTATGTTCGTAGGTTATGATTTGGTCATTTAAACAACTCTACCAACTAAGAATAGGTAATTTTATGAAAACATTTACAATGCACCAATAAGAACCTTTATCCAATGTAATGCCTTTAAGATTTTACATGGTGTCATAAAATTCCTAGACTATTTGTCTCCAGAATAAACAGCTTAACATCTCCAGATGCCAGATGCAATTAATAATTAAATCCAGGCTGGTTCAGAATCCCCATGGCACAATATCCTGTTATTGAAAACATCTGAGTCCATTCATTGCAGTGATTGTAAGTACACATCATGCTGAGCTCTGGTCCACCTTATCTTTTGCAGCAGGCGAGCTGTTATGAACAGAGTGAGTATCTGGACGCCCAGTAGAATTATAACTACTGTGACAATCACTCCACCGTTGTGCTCAATCCAGCGGGAGATGCTGCCCAAACAACCGCCCAGGAAGATCACGCTCTGGGCAGAGAACTCGTCCAGCTGTTGGGCGCCCACTCCACACTGGGTGTTCCACACCGTCCCGTTCTCTAGGGGATCTACACAGCATGAAGGGGGCACTCCGCAAGCCTGGACTCCTGGAGCCGAACAGTTGAGATACCTATGCCAGAAAAATAGATACTGGTAAGACTCACTCTGGATTAGCAAAAATGCATTTTGAGTTCAAAGGTAGGTTGACAGTGAAGTATCACATCTGCTCCACGTCTGGCATCTAAAATTAATGAAAAAATAATAAGGCCTACAGTTTCACGTTTTGAAAAATGTTAGAGATATGCATGCCGATTCAAAGCCGTTAGGATGTTGTTGTAGGTTATTGCCATTTGGTTGCTAAGGTGTTCCTAAGGCCCTGACCCAAATGGCACACTTCATATGCACTTGCCAATGACTGCCAAAGTTAAGTGCCCTCACACTAAAGCAAGCTCCACAGCAGGCTTCTACCTTATAGTCAAATCGGCATTACTTCACGAAAAGGTAGGACTCATAGGAAGACTGTGAGTGTTTTGGGTGACATTTAGGAAAGGGCAAAACTTAGTGTTATGATGCTACTGTGTTGCTATGTAGTTGCTAAGGGACTCAGAGTGTTTTAAGTGCATTTCTTTGTGATTGCTAGAGTGGTCTGGATGGTTGCTTACTAGAATAGGTTGAAAAAGGTTCACCCCCACCAAAAAAATTAGGCCATGATTTAAATATTTTAATATTACTCCGATTGTATTCGTCTGAAAGTAGAATATCATATACACCTAGGATGACTTGAGGGTGAGTATATCATAGGGTAATTTAAATTTTTGGGTGAACTTCCCCCTTTAAAGATGATGCTAGGGGTTTCATAGATTGTCCTATGGGATTCTAAATTGAATTGCAGTGCATTTCTGGGTCGTTGGTGGATGATTGTAGCAACTCTCAATAAACTTCTGAGCTGGAAAAACCAAACTCTGGTCAGGCCAATATTATCGTGTATAGAGTTGGTGGGCGGGCTTAACATAAGAAGCTGCATGTGGTGTTCTGGGTGCCTGCTAGGTTGTTGTTTACTAGGCCAAGTCTTTTTGAGTTTTTGGTCCATACTTCAAGGTTTATAGGATTTTCTCTATTTTATCATCTAAGCATGAAGTTCCTTAGAAAAGTAAAGGCATGCATCAGGGTATGTATGTTAATAAATAAGAATTGATTTATTCTCTTTAATAAAGCCTGGGTTTGTCAATAATAGATGAGCATAAGTTGGATTGCTAAATAAGGATTGTAGTGTGATGAAGTGAAATATATTGGAAAACATGAATGGGAAAATTAAACAAGAAGTGTAAGTAAGATCAAGAACAACAAGCAGGAGAAAGCCAACACTAAACTATGGGTCCAGAACATATTAAATTCTGGAGAGGATTTTTATTGCAAATTAGGTTGTATAATCTGTGTATTTAACAAACTTTGGACTAGTGCAGTGTTGGAAATTGTAATGATGTCAGCCCCTCTCTTGATTTCCACTCATTTTACTCATGCACTCACACATTGATTTCCCAGTCTCTGTAGGTATCCGCCCCACAGCACTCCAGGCCCGTCTGGATCTCATCAGTGATGAACCTCAGGTCCAAGTCGTCCTGGTACCGCACCATGGCCGCCAGCATACCCGAGCGCAACACCTCCACTATCTGGCCTTGCAGGCTGTAAAGCATCACTGCCACCAGAATCTGCGCCACCACCAGGAGCAGCACTGTGGCCGAGAAGGTCCGAAGAAGACACATGTTCTCCCGCAGCGCCCCCACGCATCCTGTCAGGCTCAGCAGGGCGAGAACTAAACCGAGAAACGCGAAGAGCAGCATGGGGTCCGTACCGATACCGCTGATCTTTTCCTGAGCGAAGGACTCTTTATTGATCAGGCCCCACAGGCCTACTGCTAGTGTGACCAGGCCAAGAACGGTGAAGAGCAGGTTGCTCGTGACGAGGAGATACTTCAGAATATAGTCGCTCCAGCTGGATGTATGAAGACCCCGGGGAGGGAAGACGTTCCATGATGAAACCCTGGTTGACCCTTCATTGCTGGATAAACTCGAGCTGGTCTGACTTCCTGAACTGTCGTGCGTTCCCGGATACGCGACAGCTGAGGTGCCTTCTGATTTTTTCCCCTCTCCCTGATGATGGTATAAGAAGTAGAAAGTTCATGAATTTAGTCAATTGAATATACCCTAAGAGTTTCAGTGCATTAAAATAATAATAATAATATAACAATCAAGTTATTATTATTAACTACTATTTCCAAATAGTTCAATCAAACATTCTTGGTCAGTTAAATATTCGTAGACCGTTTCCAAATTTCAGTGCACCAATAATAATAATAATAATTGCAACTTAATTATCATTGTTATTTTTAAACAAATTATAATATATATAATAATATAAGATAATAATAATGATATTGATAACATTATTATAATTAATGCACTGAAGTAAATTTGACCAAAACTGATCAAGAGTGTTTGATTAAACTAAACTAATTATTATTATTAATTATTTTTGCTGTTTTTGAAGTCCAAAAAAATGCATTTCTCCGTCAAATAACGTCCTCTACACGGCTCTGGGGGGTTAATAAAGGCCTTCTGAAGCAAATCGTTGCATTTGTGTAAGAAATATATCCATATTTAAAACTTTTTGAATTGGAAGTTCAGGGCTTCAGGCTGATCACCTTCCGTGGAAAAGTGTTTAAAGTGTCTTTTTGAAGGTCAAGATGAGTATTCAACTTCTGACAAGAGTACCTGGCTGGTAGCTTAAGCCTTTGAACTGCAGAGGCACTTTCAACACTTTTTCTATAAACTGAATAGGAAGGTGATCAGCCGAAACGTTACTTTAATAAAATTTTAAATATGGATATATTTCTTACGGCCGCTTTACACCGCAAGCGTGAAGGGCGCGTGAGCAGCGCATATTTTTTTCGGCGCCCATGTTAATCAATGAGTGCATTCACACCGGGAGCAGGAGCAGCGAGTGAGCGTCAAGCAGGAGCGACGCATGAGCAGCAGTGAAGCGGGGGTTTCGGCGGCGAGTGACGCTCCTGACGCTCAATTAAAGTGAAAGCACACTTTTAAAGGACAAAATAAATATGATTTCACACAAAAAATGCTTAAAATGCACACAAGAAGCATGTGTAGTGTATTTGTACAATAACTGGAGTATGTCAGAAAAGAAATATAAAATTATATAAAAATTACAGAAAATATAATAAACTTTCGTTTAGTTTAGTATAAATACTCAGACCGGTAGGCTCTCGGTCTGTAGCTGCAGTCACGGTGTAAAGTGAAAGCACACTTTTGATGGACAAAATCAATTTAATATCACAAAAAAGAGCGTGGTGTGGTGTGTTTTTACAATAACCTGATGTCATTAAAGAAAACAAAGAATAAAAATCATCTGTAGTAATTTACCCATTTAAACTTGAAAGTGAAAGTATTATAAAAAGTAAAGTAAACTAGCCGGAAAATATAATAAAATGTATTTTAGTTTAGTATTTAATGCTCAGACAGGTATAGGCTCTAGCATTGTGGGAGCCGCTGCTGTGACGCTGCACCAACGCTTCCAGTGTGAATACTCTCACGCGTCTGCAGCTGCAGTCACGGTGTAGTTACGCTGAAGTGCTGCTCACGCTTGCGGTGTGAAACAGGCGTTACACAAACGCATCAGTTCACTTCTAAAGGCATTTATTAACTTTTTTAAAGGGGTGGAAAAACACGATTTCACTTTTCTAACTTAAGCTAGTGTGTAATGTTGCTGTTTGAGCATAAACAACATCTGCAAGGTTACAACATTCAAAGTTTAAAGCAAAGGGAGATATTTGTAAGGACTACAGCAAACGGCCGGTAGGGACTACAGACATTCCTTCAGAGTTCAGACTCGCTGACATCACTAGCCCCAATATTTACATAAACCCCTCCTCAGAGAACATTAAATAAGGGGGGCGAGGCCTTTTTTTGCTGTGGAAAAGAGTTGTTGTGATATAGTTAGTAGGCTGGAGTGATGTTGCCGCAATGTCGACGAAACGCTGTTATTTTCATCTGGATTGCAGGTCCACTTTGTTCATCCTTCCAAGGGACGTGAGAGTTAGGGATCAATGGTTAAAATGAATTTTTAATTCCTGGCTCAATTTATCCGCTAATATACAGTTATCTTTAGTTATCGTTTTCGTTCTTGGTGTTTGTGTGCCTTTAGGGTACGTTTACACGACAACGGTGTACTAAATTTGACATACAGATGACAAGATCACCAAGTTTTCCCGGCTTAATCCCTTACCCTAGTTTTGTGCAATAGACCCCAGTTTTTTAAATGCTTATTCATACTTAACTTTATCCAACAAACACCTAACATTAAAAACTTTTTTAAAATCTTAACAGCAAACTTGGAATTAGTTTAAATTATTCTTTGATTAGAGCTTTATCTGATTTATTGTTTATCTACATGCTTGTTTATCTACAGGCATGCTGAACATGGTTCTGTGTTTGATTTGGCTACTATAGTAAAGCTAATGTTTAGTGTTCGGTTTGGGTTAATAGTTCTTTTGACAGATATTTGGCTATAATCGTTCTAAAAATACAAAAGTAATGGTTCCATTTAGTAGCGATCACTATAGATCCGCAGTCTTTACAGACTACTGGTTAAGGTAACGTTAAGGGGTTTCCGAAACACTAGGCATCTAGGAACTAGGAATCACAACACACTGGGCCAGCTAACCAATCTGAGCCCATTGTGCCTTTTTGACTGACCGGCTTCATAGAACCCGGATACCATCAGACCGTTTTTACAAAGAGGGACAGAGCAGTGTAGACTTGAGGGTGAGTAAATCATAGGCTAATTTTCATTTTTGGGTGAACTATCCCTTTAAATTTGCATCATTGTTTGAACCAGAAGTTATGTAGCTCAAAGTTTTCACTTTTAGATTTGCATAATGTCTTTAGTGAATTGGCTGCCAAAACAATGCAGGTGGTGTGTGCTAATAACTAACGCTTAGCAGGCACTAAAGTACAATCAATTGACAAATGTAGCCATTACATTTTTTAAAGAAAATATACAGAAAGGAGTCGCACTACCTTTGGTATTAGAGGTTTGTTCTCTCCATTTTGGAAGTTATTCCTCCGCTCCCAGAAAAAGACAAATCTTCCTAAAGATGGAAACCACCCCATATCTCCCAAATACCGGGAGTGGACGTGTTATGTCCTCCAGTGTGCTCAGAGAGGGATGCTGATCGGCAGAGGGGTAAAGAAGAGAGAAGGGAGTGAGGGCGAGTGGGCCAGGGCACAGCATTCCAACATCATGTGAGAGTCACAGTACTGAGGATTAGAGGGTCAGCGTTTGAACCGGCCCTGAAGGCTCAACCAGACAGTGTGCAGCTCACATGAACGACTTAATAATGCCTTAGCACTGCTCCACGACTCAATGAAGATCCAATGAAGCTTATGAAAGCCCAATAAAGTTTATACATGAGTTTATGGTCAGAGGGGGGGACAGTGTTGTTATTAACTAAAACTATTAAAAATGGTTTTCGTTAATTTAGGTAAAGCTGAAATAAAATATAAACGTTACTTAAAAAAACGTGTTGCCTTTGTACGCACTAAAATGGCTAAAACTTAAAATAAATGTAACTAAATAAAATATTTAAAAAAAAATCTAAACTAATAAAAATTACTAATACTTAAATACAATTAAAAACTGAAACTATAACTTATAATTCAAATTATTAATGAATGTTAGAATAATATATATTTTTTTTAAATCATAGTTTTCTTCCGTGTTTAGCATTATCATGCTTCTTTTTTTTTAAAGAGCAGCATAAAGTTTTTCTCGAAAATAAAATAAAATGGTTTTGAAATGACATGAAAATATGACATTAATTTTTAATAATATTTGTAACAGATGTCTTTGCTTAAGATTAGCCTCAATTCTAGTCAGAATATGAGTCTGAAACTGCTCCATTGGGCTGTGATTATGAGGCGTGTTTCAACCGAACCAGGAAAGACCTCAATTGGACAGACCTACAACCAATCAGAGCAACGAAGCGACGCTTTGTCAAATGTCAACAGAGCTCAACTGCACTGTGTTGCCAAGTCCGTGTTTTTTTCCGCAGTTGTTTTCTGTCCAAGGGTTGAAGTGACTATTATGTTATATATAGACCCATGAGTGTGAATTTTAGCAGCAACCTTGCCAAAATAACACACATTTTACCCCCAAACACCATTTTTATTCTGGAGAACCCCCGAGAAGTTTAGGGCTAGTAGTTGGCGGATTTTGTTGTAAAAACTTGGCAACCCTGCCTGCACACACGCGGGATTAAAACGATCTTTGCCGGTGTTGTAAAAAAATAAAATAATTTAATGATACACAGAGTACTTACCCAACATGATCATCATCTTTGAGAGAAATTGTGAAGGTGAATGCAGATACAAACAAGCTCTCCGTTTAGGATTCGAGTAAATATAACCCAAGCCCCTTTGATGACGTGATGATTACGTTACTGTTTATCATCTGTCCGTTATCGTCTAAAGCCCGCCCTGATGATCTCATTGGTCTGAACATTTTCTGTCCGGAGATAATTACTCCTCTATGGAGCAATGCCAGACCGAATTGCCCGACCTAAAAATGTTGTGGGCGGGGCTAAGTTCGGCTGGCATCCAGGCTAGCTTAAGATTAGTATTACAATAAATCATGAATTTAAAATACTCTCCATTAGTGACTTTAAGTGAAAGGCAGTAAACTAGCTTTTTAATGAAAAGGGGAAACCTAAAGCTACTGAAAAAAAACATTTGGAGTCCTCTGGAATTCAACGAAACATAAAATGAGCGTGATGTATGCATACGTCTCATCATGACTTTTCCTGCTGTGGTTGCTTGTGCAGATGTGTTCGCTGTGAGAAGTTCTCCTGGCTCCTGGATCCTCTCCTGACCTTGGCTTTGGGTCTTCATTTGAAGAGCAGAGCGCAGCACAGTAGGTATTCCAGGAATGAACAGAGCGGATTTTTCCTTCCCACAGCTCCATCCACAGCCAAATCATCTCACATCACCTGACTCCAAAAATATTACTCATACAGACACTGCTGTCTGTGCAAACTCCATAAAACTGTACTCCCTTGGCATGTCTGGAGGTTTACTGATGCTTTTTTTTATTTTTATGTGTGTGCATTGTAATCATCAATCTTACATTTACGTTATCTAAGTTCTTTTTTAAAGGACCGTCTTTTGTTATTTTAAAGATCCCTAAATTTGTTTTGGAGGGTTTACGTGCATCCAAGGTTAAACAAAATGGGATTGGTCTACTCTGCTCTGATTGGTCAGATGACTCAGTCTGTTGTGATTGGTCTACTCTGCTCTGATTGGTCAGATGACTCAGTCTGTTGTGATTGGTCTACTCTGCTCTGATTGGTCAGATGACTCAGTCTGTTGTGATTGGTCTACTCTGCTCTGATTGGTCAGATGACTCAGTCTGTTGTGATTGGTCTACTCTGCTCTGATTGGTCAGATGACTCAGTCTGTTGTGATTGGTCTACTCTGCTCTGATTGGTCAGATGACTCAGTCTGTTGTGATTGGTCTACTCTGCTCTGATTGGTCAGATGACTCAGTCTGTTGTGATTGGTCTACTCTGCTCTGATTGGTCAGATGACTCAGTCTGTTGTGATTGGTCTACTCTGCTCTGATTGGTCCCATCATCATATGTGAATTGTAGTTCCGGTCTTCCTCTGCGCTTTATACACAGTGATATGAACAGTAGCGATGGCGTCAGCTTTACTGTATGAGTCCTCATCCTTTGGAAGAGCATCAAAGTGGATTTGCTTTTGTAGCACAAACAACAGCATCTTCTTGACGTCTTCTTGAATGTCAACAACACAAACTAAACTCTTCCAGTCTTAGCTACAACTAGTGTTTGAGGGTCAAAGTAGACGTTGTTCACGGGTAGCCGATGAAGACCATAGGCTGGCATTATTTTTTACAAACATACGTAGGTTTGTGCAGGAAGTAAGGCTGAAATTACTTACAACTCATTTTGGTTCTCCATTTATCGCGCACGTTGCAGACCTTTTACATTCACAAACGACTACATTACATGAAAGGAAATGTTAATGTTGTGAAGGTTTTGAAGCATCATACTATTGCTCTTACTTTTAGTTAAATATCTGAACTGCATGAGAGACCTGGGCCTGTATTTATCAAACATCTTAGGATTACTCACAAGAATACTGCTAAGAATTGACTTAAGAGTAAAAAAATTCTTGGCTCAAAGCTGCGCTTAAAAGTTAGTTATCAAGCATCCCAATCATACTTTAAGTAAAGTGTAGGACTAAATCTTAAGTGTCAGTCTCAGAGTGGATTCACGACAAATGGAATTGTGGATTCCACAAATGGAATTTTGGATGATGTCATAGGCATGAACCAATCACTGAATAGATGTCCTTATTTAAGAATATCCTCAGATAAATTCACATTAAATGATGAAATTCCTAAGAGGCGTTTACATCCAATACACATTTGACAATAAAGAGTTTTCAAGAGAATACATTATAATATACACATTTTAAATGAAAGATAAACATGTTTTCATCCATTTAATACATTTTTTTAAACTGGTGTGCTGTTAAATGACCTGCCTATATATAGCCTAGATTTTTTATATATAATCAGCCACCATGGATTCCAAAAGAAAACCGACATGGCAGGAGGAAGAAGCGATCGCTACTGCTTGCTGAATTTTTATTTTATTTTATTTAGTTTTTTTGGTCAACAAGCAATATTCCAGTTGCAATCATTTTTACTCGAATTACTCGAACAGTGTTTTTTTTTTTTTTTTTTTTTTAATAAAACCCAACATTGCTCTGAAAAAGATGATGTCTGCTATGTCCAAACGATACTGTTTGATTAACTATTTGTCGTCAAATATTTCGAACACATTCTCCCTCTATTGAAAGATTTGCGCACGTCTCTGTCTCCTCAGCGCCATCTGAGCGCAGTGGAGTCATTCAGGTTCCTGGGAACTACCATCTCTCAGGACCTGAAGTGGGACAATCACATTGACTCCAATGTGAAAAAGGCTCAGCAGAGACTGTACTTCCTTCGTCAGCTGAGGAAGTTCAACCTGCCACAGGACCTGCTGATTCAGTTCTACTCAGCTGTCATTGAGTCGGTTATATGCACCTCCATCACTGTCTGGTTTGGTTCAGCTACCAAATCAGACATCAGGAGACTGCAACGTACCATCCGGACTGCAGAGAGGATTATTGGTGCCAAACTGCCAACCCTCCAGGACCTGTACTCTTCCAGAGTGAGGAAGAGAGCGGGTAAAATCATCACAGACTCCACTCACCCCGGACACCTCTTGTTTGAACTGTTACCGTCAGGACGGCGACTCCGATCACTGGCCACTAGAACATCTAGGCATAGGAACAGTTTCTTCCCACAGGCCATTTCCCTCTTGAACAGTTAACCCCCCCCAACCCCCCCCCCCCCCCCCCAAGGCAAATGCCTGTAAGTGCAATTATTCCCACTTTTTAGTGCAATATCTCCTAAACTCAGGTGATTACTTATATTACTTATATTATTTATTATTTATATTTATTCTCTCCACCCAAATACTGTAAATGCTCATAATCTACGTCTTCTGACTAAACGTAACCGTGACCTTATACTGTTCATATTTTTCTTCATTTTTTATTCTTAGAATTTTTTTATTACCGTGTTGTATTGTATTGTTTATGTGCACTGGAAGCTTCAGCACCAAAAAAAATTCCTTGTGTGTGAAAGCACACTTGGCAATAAAGCTCTTTCTGATTCTGATTCTGATTCTGATTCTGATCTCAAGCCCCTACTGGCAACTCCTAACCACTTGAGAGACCTCTCGAGCTGTCTTAAATAACTGGGAGAGTAAGAGTGATTCTTAGCTTTAAGAAATTTGATAACTTGCTTTTATACTTAAGTTTATACTTAAATTTCATGAATTCTCAGCACTTAAGACTAAAATAGCACTTTGAGAAGCTTGTTAAATATGGGCCCTGGGGGCTCTTATGCATTATTTATACTGCACACCATCTATACAAAATAATGGATGATTTAATATAATCTATATAATATATGTCACTCCTCAGTGTATTCTTTCTCTTGACATTTTGCCTTTCAGTACAAATTGATAATTGCTCAGACAGAATAACTGCTAGTCTGGTATTTTTGTGGAAATCTATGATTTTTTTCCCTTCATTGTTATGTTGATAAATGAAATCCACCTGTTAAATCTGGCTGTGGCTTCAAACCGTGTGCCAATCTGAACACGTCAACCGAGATTCTATGGTGCAGGCTGTAAATTTACAAAAACACATGCATCACTTCAGTTCTACAGTTGCTTTGATGCTTATTTAGAAGATTATCTTTGGGAAAGTTTTTTAAAAATAATAAATTAAGCTCTCTATTGATCCAGACAATATCAATTTAACTGAGAAATTGAATATATCTAACAGTAAAGGTGTATAAAGTTGATTATTTCTACTGCTTCTGCTTACGTTCTGGCATTAAAAAGGATTTCCACAACAAAATTATTGTTTGCTCCTCAACTTTTTTCACAGGCTTGCCACATTCCCCTTCACCAGAAATATTCTCTAATTGGAGATACATATCTTTAGAAGAGACTATTTCGGTATGATGTGATGACTGCTGCACAATCAGATTCAGATAATAAAGCCACCTGCCACATCACGTTACATTTAGAGTGAAAAACACAGTGTCTAGTTCTACTCGAAATTTCACAGCTAATAGGAATCAATGACTCACACTGTAAAGCTGATGAAATCAGGCTCCAGTTTCTGTGTTTTCTCTGTTGTTGTTCTCCTAAGAGATGTGGCAGGCATGTGCATTTTTTTTTTGTCATTTAATTGGCAATAATTATAGGTTTTTCAGTGGCTGAATCTCAAGGCCTGTTCACGCTAAAGATGATAATATAACAATAAAAATACAGTTCTAAAAATCGTTATAAATATAAATGAATAACAGTGTCCACACCACAGTTATAACAATGGCATCACAGAGAAACAATATCATTGGAATCACTTTTAGAACGTTTTTTTTCCAGCTGTTAACAATAAAACCATTGACAGCCAATCAGAATCCATCCTGCTTTAAATAGCTTGAGCATTTACAGTAAGTGTCACACAAGTTTAGAATTGATATGCTTATAATTTAAATACATAACTAAGTCTCTAGCTAAGTCATAACTAAGTCTCGTTCTTTGTGCCTTGTTATAAATCACTTTTTTCGGGGGGGAAGAAAAAATTAATGTCATTTCATGACATTTCCCATACAGTCAGTATTCTTGTACATTGTCCAAGAAGAACAATAGTTTTTCTGTAACAAAATTGATAATTCCCATAAAATAAGGAACTGATTTTTCCCATAAAAATTGAGTTGGACAAGGTCAATGTAAGTTCTGTTTGAACTGTGTGATCATTGTTACACTTTGAGCTTCATCAAGAACCAATGAGGTTCATTCTCATGTTACGCAGCACGTTTGAGCTTCATCAAGAACCAATGAGGTTCATTCTCATGTTACGCTGCACGTTTGAGCTTCATCAAGAACCAATGAGGTTCATTCTCATGTTACGCTGCACGTTTGAGCTTCATCAAGAACCAATGAGGTTCATTCTCATGTGTTACGCTGCACATTTGAGCTTCATCAAGAACCAATGAGGTTCATTCTCTTGTTACGCTGCACGTTTGAGCTTCATCAAGAACCAATGAGGTTCATTCTCATGTTACGCTGCACGTTTGAGCTTCATCAAGAACCAATGAGGTTCATTCTCCTGTTACGCTGCACGTTTGAGCTTCATCAAGAACCAATGAGGTTCATTCTCATGTTACGCTGCACGTTTGAGCTTCATCAAGAACCAATGAGGTTCATTCTCATGTGTTACGCTGCACATTTGAGCTTCATCAAGAACCAATGAGGTTCATTCTCTTGTTACGCTGCACGTTTGAGCTTCATCAAGAACCAATGAGGTTCATTCTCATGTTACGCTGGACGTTTGAGCTTCATCAAGAACCAATGAGGTTCATTCTCCTGTTACGCTGCACGTTTGAGCTTCATCAAGAACCAATGAGGTTCATTCTCATGTTACGCTGCACGTTTGAGCTTCATCAAGAACCAATGAGGTTCATTCTCATGTGTTACGCTGCACATTTGAGCTTCATCAAGAACCAATGAGGTTCATTCTCTTGTTACGCTGCACATTTGAGCTTCATCAAGAACCAATGAGGTTCATTCTCGTGTTACGCAGCACGTTTGAGCTTCATCAAGAACCAATGAGGTTCATTCTCATGTTACGCAGCACGTTTGAGCTTCATCAAGAACCAATGAGGTTCATTCGCATGTTACGCAGCACGTTTGAGCTTCATCAAGAACCAATGAGGTTCATTCTCATGTTACGCTGGACGTTTGAGCTTCATCAAGAACCAATGAGGTTCATTCTCCTGTTACGCTGCACGTTTGAGCTTCATCAAGAACCAATGAGGTTCATTCTCATGTTACGCTGCACGTTTGAGCTTCATCAAGAACCAATGAGGTTCATTCTCATGTGTTACGCTGCACATTTGAGCTTCATCAAGAACCAATGAGGTTCATTCTCTTGTTACGCTGCACATTTGAGCTTCATCAAGAACCAATGAGGTTCATTCTCGTGTTACGCAGCACGTTTGAGCTTCATCAAGAACCAATGAGGTTCATTCGCATGTTACGCAGCACGTTTGAGCTTCATCAAGAACCAATGAGGTTCATTCTCATGTTACGCTGCACGTTTGAGCTTCATCAAGAACCAATGAGGTTCATTCTCCTGTTACGCTGCATGTTTGAGCTTCATCAAGAACCAATGAGGTTCATTCTCATGTTACGCTGCACGTTTGAGCTTCATCAAGAACCAATGAGGTTCATTCTCATGTGTTACGCTGCACATTTGAGCTTCATCAAGAACCAATGAGGTTCATTCGCATGTCACGCTGCACATTTGAGCTTCATCAAGAACCAATGAGGTTCATTCTCGTGTTACGCTGCACGTTTGAGCTTCATCAAGAACCAATGAGGTTCATTCTCGTGTTACGCTGCACGTTTGAGCTTCGTCAAGAACCGATGAGGTTCATACTTGTCAATAGTTTTTTTTAGATTTTGTTAAAATATCTTAAATTGTTTCGAAGATGAACAACATTCTTCTGAGTTTTGGAACAACACGAGGGTGAGTAACTTTTTTCAGTTTTGGTTGAACTAACCTTTAGCGTGTATGACTGGCGTTACCATCACAGCTGTGTCTCAGTATAACAAGAGAATGGCACAAGGCAAGAAAGAGAGCTAGAAGTCGTTGAAAAACAAAACTAATGGGCCAGATTTTTCATTCTGGCACCCGAGGCTCAGTGTGGTGTCATTATTTCCATAAGTCCACGCT
Source organism: Pseudorasbora parva (assembly GCF_024679245.1). Lineage (NCBI taxonomy): Eukaryota > Metazoa > Chordata > Actinopteri > Cypriniformes > Gobionidae > Pseudorasbora > Pseudorasbora parva. The sequence continues at coordinate 47,175,557 of NC_090173.1, read as the reverse complement.
GGCCTGTTCTACAGAGCGATGCTGGCCGGGCCTGTGCATTGGATCAGATCTCATGGCTGTTGATTAGTTCAGGACCTGAGCCCAGATTCAGGATCCAGAGCTTCAGCTGGTTCAGATGTGGAACCTTAACATGTCTTCTGGTTTTACCCTTATCATTTGGGCAGTGTCCTGCACTTGCTGGACAACGGGTTTGACAAGTTGTTTTCAAGAGTTTACAGATATCAGGCATTTTAAGATATTAAGCAGCCAAAAAAAAAAAAAAAAAATGTTGGTTTCCCTTAAAATGGAATAAACATAAATCTTGTGCTTCCTTCCTATTCCCATTTGTGCTTCCTCTGTGGCTTTGTTGTCAAACTGTTTCATGTTAAATTACATCCGTGAGCTATACTGGTGCTTTTTTGCCCAGACAGGTTGAGACCTCCGGGACGAATCTATAACCAGAATGTCCACAAAGTTGCATAAGTCCATAACATTTGAAAGTTAGTCTCATGAAAACATGTCCAAGTTATATTTCACCCCAACAATCTAAAGAAAAACATTTAAAGAAAATACAATCTGCATACTGAAAATTAAGCATATATTTCCAGGAAATTATCTGTCAATTGCAAAACGTCCTATAATATGTTGAAATATTCACAAGTTTTGTTGCTTAAAAAGCCTTCAAAAGAGAAAGGTGCTTTTTTCTTACTTATTCTTTCACCATTATGATGCAAATTGAGATTTTCTACAACCTGTAATCAAATCTTCATTCCATTTGCATAAATGTGAAAATATTGCTGTAATATTATTATATCTGTTGCAGAAATACTGCGTTCCTGACTGGAAAGCATCCAGTTACTCATTCAGGCCAGAAGACACTGATCTCTCCTGCATTCTCGCACTGATTTCGATTAGATTAGCAGTGCCTGTTTGTTTATTGAGGATCTCTTTTCAACACAGGTGGAAATTCAACTCTACCTCTCACTTTCTGTTATATAAATTTCTCAAGTCTGACCTTGGATGAATCTGAGGGGGTTTGCAAAAGCCCCTGTTGTTCATTTAGTCTTTAATCATGTCTATTTTACTATTGCATTAGGCCTACTGCATACACAAAGACTAGTCTTTTGAGCTATTTGGCCAAATTATTATTTTATTTTTTTAGCGGAAAGCTCCATTGCACTCTTGTTCAGTCTATAATTTGTTATACCCCTGGGATTTGTGGATGCCGCTATGACAGCCTTATGCGTTATGCATCATGAATCTTATTCTCTTTCTGGTCCATATGTAGCAAAGTTCATTTTATCTGTCCATAACACTTTACTCTGCCAGCCAAAATGACTTAATCACTGAAGCTTTTCTGAAGCAATTGAGGATATTTCCATGTGTTTGAGCAATAGTGATACCTTTCAGTCAAGAGGAGACAGTATTAATGTATTTTAAGATTATTATACTTCATGCATATTATTATTCCAGACCAAACTTTGGGGAAGAAAATACCTGGAAAAAACCCCTGAAACCTATACCCTGAGTATTAAAGAGTCTTGATAGTGGACTCTTCTGACTTGGACCAGTAAGTAACCACCCATAACATCTTAGCAACTGCATAGCAACTCCCCTGGCATCATGACAGCAAATTTTGCACATGTAATAGCATACACTAAGTTATAAGTTAAATTATAGTATACACTCTTCAACTAAGTTTTTTGTTTTAATGGAAATAACGTACTTTCATTTTCCATGTTTTCAATACAGCCCTAGTTTATTCTATAGGTTTTTATAAAATCATTCAAAACTGTTTGGACCTTTGATAATTGCCACACCTCACAGTTCTCACAAAGACTAGAGATGCATGTGATTGATTCTGGGAACAGGCAGTAGGTTTTTTTTATTGTACTATAGCACTCTATGTCTGGCAATGTCATGCTGCTGAATGCGTTTGTCCTGATACGGAAAGAGGCAAAGCCAAGCTGTTATTTGTTTCAAATGCTGAATTACGTAATTCTCTCATGACTCTAGGGAATTACCTTGGCCAGATAATTTCTGCACACTTTCAGAACATGCAGTTTATGTAATGAAAGTTCAATGAGGAACATTCACGTTCTCACAAGGGCCCATGAAATATAATCCAGAACATCTATTTTCGTTTCTCGTTTGAAAACAGTTAAGTAATGTCACATGAATGCTGCGCACAATAAAGTCAAGTTATCACGGCTTTTGGAAAAAGAGCACTCCCATCGAAAACACCCACAAGGCACATGCCGAACTATTTGTAACTGTATAACCTTTGGAAATATTTAGATCTAATGGGAATTCCTTTACTACAACTGTTTTCTGAACAACACGTGCAGATCAGTTACATTCTTAAAGGGATAGTTGAAACTATTTTTCTGAAATAATGAAAGTCAATGGTGTCCAAAACAACATGAATCCCCTTTCAGTTTGACAAAAAACATGGAGACATTTTTCATATCTTACAGTGTCATACCATTTTAGAACGATATGGATATTAATGTGATATTAAATAATTGTCCCATTCACACCAAGAACCATAACGAGTATAAAAATAAAAGTATAAAAATAAATATGTTTGTGCCCACACACCCCCTCCAGTGCGTGAACGTCTTCCTCTTTATTACTAGTTATGGCACCAATGTACTAATGACATTCCATTCTTAATCCATAGGGTTTAATATGGAGTTGACCCATCCTTTGCATCAATAACTGACCTTCTGGGAAGGCTTTCCACAAGGGTTAGGAGTGTGTTTATGGGAATTTTTGACCATTTTTCTAGAAGTGCATTTGTGAGGTCAGACACTGATGTTGGAAGAGAAGGCCTGGTTCGCAGTCTCTTTATATTTTCTATTGCAGTGTGTCGAAACTCTGACTAAACATAAAGTTAAACTGTTGTCAATGAAGACAGAGTCGTGGTAAGCTTACTCATTTACTGTCACAATTATTCATAACACATCAGGGTGAAAACTGTTAACAAAACAGCATAAAACAATACAGCAATATTAAGTGTACATTTCTTGACTAACATACCACTGAATGACTAACCTGTATGCACTGCTGTTCCCAGTTATAATAGCTATTAGCATTGCTATACTCAATAGTAAACAAACTTATCAAACATCCTTTTAACAACATATGTATAAATATACAATCTTTAACACATCAAAAAGTCATAAGTTAACTTATATGGAGCTAGAAATATGACTAAATGATCTGAATTTGAATTGTTTAAATCTGAATTATTGACAAGTGTAATCTAACAAAACTGAATATTATGTTGCATTTTACATAGTTCTGAATTTGAATTTTTTAAAATGTTGAATATAGAACCTTTGAAATTGAACACATCTGAAATGTTTTTATGTCGAAATTGTTTAGACATGTATTTTCAAACAGCAGATATTTTGTTCTGAATTAATAGCCTAGAAATATTCAGTTTTTGAAAATACAGATTCAAGATTTCAGATGAAGAAGAAATTCAGATCATCAAATTCAATATTCTAAAATTCAGATCATCAAATTCAATATTCTAAAATTCAGATCATCAAATTCAATATTCTAAAATTCAGATCGCAGAAATTCAGAGCTTACAGAAAGTAGGCCAGAGGTCATCAGGGAAGAGTAAAGGATGTCAGAAAAATCCAACGGAGCACCATCTGATCATTTCATTTCCTATTTGTAATGGAATAAAGAGAAAAGATCGAACAACCCCTTTGTACCTTTGTACTTTTTTGTTTATTTTCAATTAATGCACAGAAAAAGAGATTTCGGCTAGATTTCTCATTTTTCATGTGGTTTACCGCACAATTAAATAAGGTTGGGTACTGATTCATATTTTATATATCAGATAAACATTTTTTTCTGTGAAATGGGTTAAGTTGCACAGAAAAGTTGGCTGATCTAGGACCTGCCCTGTACAGTTTAAGAAGCGGTAGTCTTCTACTGCTATTAGACTACTATTTTTGTTGAACAGACCTGGGGCCTGTTGCACAAAAGTAGAATTAAGACATCCGGGATAAATGACTCAGCTGAGCTCAATAAAGCCAAAACATGTGCGTCCAGGCTTAATTGGTTGCACAAAGACCAAGCCAGGATGAGCAGACACGGATTCATTAAGCCAGGTGAAACCAATCCTGGATAGGTGCGCGCTCACGGCTCACTCAAATAGACCCCGCCACAGATCACAGATTAACTGATTTACCATGGCAACTAGAGCCGCGTACTTTTCCCCGTCGGAAGCACAAATCCTCATGGAGGCATACGAGGAGGTAAAAGATATAATTAAGAAGAAAGGACACCGCCACAGTGATAAAGCAAAGAGAAAAAGCGTGGCAAAGTATTGCAGACCGCCTGAATGCGTAAGTAGTGCACAATTACACACTCACCGCTCCGCTGAAACATCACAATTACAAATCAAATATTTAATTCACATCTCCAAAAACGCAGTTGTACTGTAATTATGAAACGGTTAAATTTTTTTATTGAAATGCACTGCATATATGAGTGAAATTGTGTAACGTAACTCCATCACACTGTATAAAGCTATTATTATTAAAGATATATTATTATTAAAGCCATACATTATTATTTTACGTTACTACGCTCAGTACGGTTTAATCTTAGCCGTTGTACTCTGCTTATTATGTTGTCCACCGTTTTTTTTTGTTTCCCCTGCTTTTATTAATGTAAAGCAGCTTTGACAGAATGAAACAATTGTGAAAAGTGCTGTATAAATAAAATGTTCTTGAATACATAGATGAGCTATAATAATAATCACTTTAATTTATATAGCGCCTTTCAAAGGACCCAAGGTTGGTTGCTCACTGCAACCAACCTTGGGTCCTTTCTTACTTAGTATTTTTGTCTTGTTTTCAGTCAAAAAAAAAAAAATCTAACAAAAATCTTAAATATTTTCTAGAGCAAAATAACCTAGGAAAATCTATCTATCTATCAGTGCCTATCACAAGGTAAGCCACACAACCCCTATTTATAACCATCATGGCTGTGTCAAGAATATCACTGTGTTTATGAGGTAGTAATGATGAGATTTTGTGTTGACAGGTGAATTCTCTGGTGTGTTGCTGGGAGACAGGGGGTATGGCTGCCAGCCTTTTCTCCTGACACCTTTCACAGACCCCCAGGAAGCACAGCAGGCCTACAACCATGCCCATGCCAGGACCAGGGCCAGAGCTGAAATGACCTTTGGCCTCCTGAAGGCACGCTTTCACTGCCTTCACAAATTAAGGGTCAACCCTGTTAGGGCATGTGATATTACTGTGGCTTGTGCTGTCCTCCACAATGTGGCCTGCCTGAGGAAGGAGAGGGCCCTCAGAGTGCCACCAGCCATGGACTGGGACAATCCGGCAATCTTCACTGATGACGACAGTGGTCGGCTGCTGAGGGACCAATATGTGTTGAATTATTTTAGTTAGTATGTGTGCTTTCAATTTAGGTAAAAAATGTCCTGCTGTGGCAGAGGAAATAGGGTTTTTTTGGGTTGTTTTTTTTTAACGAATTTGGCCTCTTATGATGATTGTGCGGTATACTGTGTAATACAAGGCTGCAGGGAGGCTACTGCATCCATTCATTTGTCTGTTCAGTTGATGTGTATGGATTTGTCCTGCATTTATTTTAGTGTGCAGACATGCAGGGTGTGTTATATACAGACCTTTGAATGTGTATGTATCATTTTGTATAATATGCTTTGATTCTGTGCTTTCCATCTTGTAGAGTCACTGTGACTTCAGTTTCGAAAGGAGCTGATAGTTTACCTGCTTTGTTTTGTCCTTATTTAATAAAGGAACATAATGTTACACATTGTGTTTTTATATTCATATGGAATGTGTATTTGTTTATATGACAGAGTACCAGGGCCCCACTGAGGAAAAAGGATAAAGTCATAAATTTATGAGGCTGGTTCTTTCTGCAGAAAAGCAACATATTCTTTTTACAGTTTTGATAGTTATGACAATGTGATACTTCATATTCTGGCACATCAGCATGTCTTTGTTTGTGAAACCATACTGAAGTACAATTTCACGAAATGCCCCACATCTGTCATTTTAACAACTGTCCTCCTTTAAAACAACTGGTTACAATATTATGACTTGTCTTTTTTTTCCCTCTGTGGCCCTAATATTCTATCATTTTATATATAGCCTTATAGTCTATTGGAAACTGTAAATTATCTAATGATAGCAACATCATCTAAAAATCATTATTTTTCCAAAATGATTGAAATGAATGATCACAAACGTTTAAATAATGACAGTGGGTCTAGTTATATGTGATAACAATGTATAGTGAGCAGTGAAATAACTTTTGGTTTCCATTTGTGGCGACTGCTGACTGACATTAGGGATGAGATTAAATAGATCCTGGAATTTAGCCTGGTCTGGAGCAGGCTAGCTCCACAGAATAAATCTCCATGGTAATTTATACCATAACATATCTGCCCCCTATCCAGCTTTAGTGCAACCGGATTAGGGATCAATTGAGCCAGGATCACCAAGATATCCTGGCTTAATCCCTTATCCTACTTTTGTGCAACAGGCCCCTGGGCTGAATCTGAAATCGCCCCCTATACCCTCAATACCTGCAAACAAGTTTCAAAATCCGGCCTATCAGGTACAGAGTACAGAGTACAGTACAGAGTAAATTTTATGTACTGTAGAGTGTATTGGGGGGATTTTTGGTGGTATAAATATATTGATTTTGAAGTAATATTCTCATCAGTGTTCTATCAGCTTTTACATAGGCCTACTTAAATCTGCATATTTGTGATATTTACCCCAGGGGCGTTATGTCATTTTATAAAGGCCATTTTTTAAATCTTATTAAATGTATGCATTTCATGTTCAATTCTTACATTTGATTAATAAATGCAGTTATAATAGTAAGACACTAGGGCTTTTACCAAATCAAATTAATTCATTTAAACTGCAAAAATAAAACGGCAATAAATAATGTTATGAGATTGATGTTCTAAATGTTTGAATATACAAATAAAAAAATGCAATGTTTAAAAATACTTTTAAACATGAAACTAAACCGCCAATAGGTGGCAGCAAGTGATCGTCTTAATGAGTGAGTCATTGAGTCGTTCATTCAAATGATTCATTCAAAACGCTGATTCATTCAGTTTAAAACACCGCGCTGAGTGTTGTTCCTTTGGAACTATATTCGTCGGTGAAATCATAGTTGAAATAGAACAAAAGAAGTTTTTTGAGTCTAAAATGTAATTACCTAATAATGAATTATGCTACACAATTCACGATTGCAATGTAGCTATTTGAAATCGTTTAGATTGCTGCTCACTTGTTTTGATTTCTCCACGAATGTCTCACAAAGAGACAGGCAGCGCCAGCCTCAACGCGACTTTGTTACCAGAGATACACTCCATTATCAGTCGCTGTTTACATTGAATATAATAATAAATAAATTATTATCTGGTTATTTTAATGTTTTATTTGTCCTGTCGGGAAAGTAAAACCCTCTTTGATTTGTCCCAGAAAAAGATAATGTGGAGCCCTTACAGTCAGCCCTGTGTGTTCATTCATGATTTCTCTCGTGCTGTAAAGTGGAGGTGATTGGTTCATGTCGTGAGCGCTGCCTTTTACTTGAACTGAGGGCTACAGTGATCTGTGAATGTCACGCCATAGACTGTTAAAAAATAGGTCACGCATCATTAGAGCATTTCCCATTATTATTGTTAACAACTTCACCCCCCACCCCCAAAAGACAACTCATCGGATCTACATTCATTCACTTGTTCGAGTTAACTGTATTAGTGGACTAAAGTAGGGTATAGTGAGGGTTTAGGGGGCGATTTTGGATTCAACCCTGGAGAACGACAGATGACGTCAAATGCTTAGATTTTCTTCACTAATCAGCGATTTGTAAATCACGCACGAAAAATGAGAAATCTAGCCGAAATCTCTTTTTCTGTGCATTAATTGAAAATAAACAAAAAAGTACAAAGGGGTTGTTCGATCTTTTCTCTTTATTCCATTACAAATAGGAAATGAAATGATCAGATGGTGCTCCGTTGGATTTTTCTGACATCCTTTACTCTTCCCTGATGACCTCTGGCCTACTTTCTGTAAGCTCTGAATTTCTGCGATCTGAATTTTAGAACATTGAATTTGATGATCTGAATTTTAGAATATTGAATTTGATGATCTGAATTTTAGAATATTGAATTTGATGATCTGAATTTTAGAATATTGAATTTGTTGATCTGAATTTTAGAATATTGAATTTGTTGATCTGAATTTCGACATAAAAACATTTCAGATGTGTTCAATTTCAAAGGTTCTATATTCAACATTTAAAAAAATTCAAATTCAGTACTGTGTAAAATGCAACATAATATTCAATTTTGTTAGATTACACTTGTCAATAATTCAGATTTATACAATTCAAATTCAGATCATTTAGTCATATTTCTAGCTCCATAACTTATGGCATTGCCTCTATGGTGCTTTGTAGCGGATGCCAATGGATTGGTAACGAGAGCACACCATGTCAGTATAATGTTTTCATTCACTCCCCGCCTGACCTATGTGAGGTCACTATGAACTTGAGTGCAAAAAAAATACTTTTCAGTCAGAAAGGTAGAAGTAGAACAATCAGTCTTTTTGGTAGAAGTAGAACAACTTCTGCAATTGGCCTAAGAAAGGTTTTTACATTGCCTTGTACTCATTTTCACCTCAACCTTTCATTATCCATCCTTTCCGGGAAATATGGCTGAAATTCAGGCCATAGTCCAGCAGTTGCGAGCTATCTGCTTGTCCCTGAGCAGAACTAAATCTCCAACTTGAAGATTTCTGCGAGGCACTATCCACTTTTGTCTGTGTTTGCAAGCAAGGTAAATATTCACGACTCCAGCGGGTCCAGAACTGGTTTGCAAGAGCCTGAACTTGTCTCCATTGCTTTGTGTACAGGTATTCCTATTCCTATTATTCCTAGCTGCATCCTTGCTCACTGAGGGACCGTTACACTGTTTTGTCCATCCCAAGCTACTTGCACACTCCAATGAAATTGGTACTGCAATCGGAACGGAGCTGTTCTGCAGGGCCTCTGAGTGCAAAGAACCGCCTTAGAGCATTTATGCAGCTTGGAGTGTCCATAGATTCAATTACTTCCACATGCATAGCTCTCTAACTCATACGGCACAACATGATGGCCCACCGCTTGCTCTCTGCCTGTCCTCCTCTGGTGCGTCGGGTTGTAACAGACCAGGGTCCAAATACATCGAGCCACACATACATAAATGGAGGGCACGTTGAGAGACATTCATATGGCAGGTCCGCCATGCGTTGTACTTCCAGCTTTCCACGCAGCTTGTGACAAGTGATGGACTTGTGAAGTACTGAATTAATTAACGTCTTGCATCCCAAGATCCATAGTCCGGCAGCTCTGATCGCTCCTTCTGTCAAGTAATGACCCTGATAGTGATGTCTGCAGTTTCAACCTGATAGTGTTTTAGTCGACCTCCAACACAAATCAAATTGTCCTCCATGGTTGGACTGAGTTTCCACAAGCGGCTACTTTTGGATACCGCTTGGTTAACTTGGAGGGCTGAACATTCTTTTGTAAATGCAGATTTTTGTGTTGCTTTAAGGATAACATTCTTTGCTTGGTTTATTTCATCTGGAGTATGAGGTAAGTCACATCTGTGCCAACCTTTACATTTGCTGTTTTGGTTTATATGTTTGCAGGATTTTGCTACAATGAACTAAATATGCTAAATATGCCCTTACTAAGGATGTGAAGGTGGAGAACCGTTGGAAGCGATCAGAGGTAAGCTCTGGTTCTTTCAGGTTAGTAGCACAGGTTTGTACTTTGAGGTTCAATTAGCTCAAATGTCTCTCTTGTTTGTGTTTTCTCTGCAGGTGGCTGACATAGGAAAGAGGGACCATTGAACCCACAAGTTACCTCCAGGCAAGATGCAGGTAAAGATCTTGATGCATAATCTGCTGGGTTTTGCTCTGTACTCACAAAGTGCCATTGCTCAGGTCTCGAAGACTGATGGATCCGTTGGACTCTATTTTAAACATACACGCAGAATCGTTTCATTTCGTTACAAACATAGCCGAGCACCACTTTGCTGTCTGTAAAGAACTTTATGTCAACCAACTTTAGATCTGCCATCTCTACTGCTAAGACAGCAGCGCACAGTTCAATCCTTGGAATTGCAGGTTCAGACAAGGGTGCTAACTTTGCTTTGCCCATAACGAACTTCTACTTCTACTTGCCCATCTTTCTGAAGTGCTTTCAGGTACGCCACAGCACCTATGGCCTTGGTAGACACATCCAAGAACACACACAGTTCTGTGTGCACTGCTTCAGTGAGGGAAGTTGTTGTGTATGTATGCTGTATATGAAGCCGTTTTAGCTCTTGGAGCGAATCTCTCCAGACTTCCCATCTGCTTAGTTTGTCTTCTGGGAGAAGTGTGTCCCAGTCTGAGAGTTTAGAGGTAAGTTCTCTGAGGAAGGCTCTTCCCTGGATTGTGACAGTAGACCCAAAGGATCATAAACACTGTTGACAGTGGAAAGAACTCCACGATGGGTGAATGGTTTGCTAATGGTGGATGCAGAATAAGTGAATGTGTCGTTCATGATCACCCACAGCAGACCCAAGCTCCATTGTGTGGGTATGGTTTCTCCACTCAAATCTAGGTCCTTGATTATCGAAGCACAATCTTCAGGTGGGAAAGCTTCCGGGACTGTTTGAGAGTTGGAAACAAACTTGTGTAAGCGAACATTTGACTCAGCAAGAGAGGCCTGTGTTCGCTGGAGCAAATCTATAGCCTCAGCTTCAGAAGGTATGGATACCAAGCCATCATCAACATGTGTCTTTTCACAAACCTGACAGTATCAGCACCATGCTTCTGTGCACCTTCTCTAATGGCTCTTCGCAATCCGTAAACTGCCACGGCAGGAGATGGCCCATTGCCAAAGATGTGGACCGCTAGAATTGCAACCTTCTCTTTCCGAAAGCGTAATAGGAGACCCATAAGGGAATTATTAAGATCAGGTCTTGTGAGCAGCACGTCGTTGAGAGAGACACCGTAGTATCGAGTGCTGGAATCAAAGACCACCCTGATCTGATTGGGTTTTTGTGGATGGTAGACTCCAAATGTTGGAAGATACCAGCATTCTTCCTATTGTAGTGAACATCAGTAAGGGTGGCATTCCAGAGACCAGTTTATGGCAAGGCCCCTCCCTAACTACCGGTGTGGAAGATGTGCCACACTATGATTGGACCCTTGGTGAATGAACATAAACAAATGTTCAGCCACATCAGATAAGATGCCAAGACAATTGCCAGACACCTCTTACATGGCAGGAAGGGGGGACCTTCTGCACCCACCACCACCAAAGAGAGGACTTCCCATTGGTCTACAAGTGGATTTTAACCTCCAAACTCATTCCTAAGGTTTAGGCAAGTGCTGCCATAAAAATTCCTCCAGGACCTCCTGAAGGCAGCAGCAAAAGAGAGGCCACAGAGGTCTATCTAAATCCATTCATACACATGTTTGGAGGTCTTAAAAGTATATGAACTGCAACTCATCCACCTCATCTTCACACAAAGTGCAGTTTATGTTAATGGTCATTGACTGTAAAAACAACAGTCCACGGGACAGGTCCATTAACAGATAAATGAATGCGTGGACGATGACTTAGCCGTTTCTTATCATGTTTGGTCTCTATCTGTTCCATACGATGCCTTTTATATTTTAAAAGAGGTTTGGTAAAGAAAATAATGCATGGGTAAAACATTTAAGACATTGTTTTAACATGCCACTTTATGCTATGCAAATGAGTTCCACACTAGGGTGGGCAACACCGTGCCTACTTCAGAACCCAGTGGCCAATCACACTCCAGGACTGGAAAGGCGCCGGATTTCAATCTCCTCCTCATCGGAAAGGGATAAATATGTCCCCCGGGTAGACACACCCTTGTTCTGCGTTTCTAACCCGATGGGGAAGGAGACACTAACAGACACACCACGTTCTGCGTTTCTAACCCGACGGGGAAGGAGACACTAACAGACACACCACGTCCTGAGCTTCTGACCTGACGAGGAAAGAGACTACAAGACAGTGGAGGTTAAGCTTTTGCGAGCAAAACCTTTATATTGCAAACTATAGCTGGAAAAGGGCTCTCTCCTTGAGAGATCTTATCTGACCTTTACAACTCCTCCAGCAGCACATCCAGTCCACCAAGGACCTCTGCATCGGCAGACATTGCCGGTCCCACACGGCTCCTCAGTGACGCAGCCAGCCTGCAAAGGACCCTGTGAAGATTCGACTGACCCAGCTGCCTGGTCCACGTTTAAGGACCCTCTTGGCGCAACCAGAGTTCTGCATCCTTCAGCCCAGCGTGGCAACGGCTTCTTGCAACTCTGCGCCCCTCCCACTGCACGCTACCCGCATAACCAGTGGAAGACGTATCTACTGCCAGGACTGATCACCCGACTGTGTGGAACGTAAATATAAACTTACCAAACCTCTTTCTAGAGACCTTGGCATTAGTTTATACATGCAGCATATGTTTTCTAACCTGTTTAGATAACTATTACTTGAGGTCAGGTTGTTACAAATAATAGGTTTATTATTTGTTTAATGATAAATAAGCATTTATTTATCACCATGTGCCAGAACCATTAGATGGTTCCCATAAGAAGCATTCCCATACAATTCTCTTCTATTGCTACATTCTGTTCAACAGCATTGCATTTATCCATTCTGTGTTCACATCATTTATTGGTTTTATTGTTTTGATCATTACTTTTTGGTTATTAGTTTACTATCCTTTAGAAGTATATATCCATTACTAGCATTATTAATCGTTTAAGTATTTACTCTTGCATATCTATTGTTAATAAATTTCATTCATTTTATTACACTGTGTCTTCATTGTGTTGATGATCAAGGACTCTACTGGTTGTCCAGACTCACAAATCCTTCAGATAAATCAGCTGACCAACTCCCTCTAATTTACATTAATTCTGAATTACTGAACAGCTCTTTTGCGAGTGTTCTTATATTGTTAAGATAGTATTCTTAGCTGGTGCCCCGTATCAAAGAGGGAGGGGTCATCTGATACACTCATAACCACACCTTAAGTGACACGTGATCTAAAAATCACTACGTCATCGGTGAACTGAGTAAAAATCACTACATTTTGGTGCCCCGTGTGAGGCCAACTAAGATTGAAACGAGTCTTTTGTTCATCAACACAAAGAATTCACCTAAAGACTGCAAGGTAAATTACTTTAACAGGAAACTAAATTTCTCAGTTTGGTCAGTTACTGTTTGCTTAGCAGGTGGTTCCTCCCAAGCCTGATTTGTAGTTTCTTCATTCAGCTCCGTGTTGTACCATTTATGAATAGGATTTGTTGCAGCTGAATTGTTTGCAGTAAATAGAATTGTTGTTTAAGCTTTGGACCATTTTATAGTGGCATAGTTCTGGTAAAGGTTTCCTCATCCAGGAAACTATAGTGTTAGCAGAGGTTGTGATTATTAATTATAACTAATTGCTACCACTAGTATAGCAAAGGGCTCATATACCTTGTAAGACTATCAGAATTTGAGAGTTCTGTGTGAACTTGTAAGTGTCAGATAAGGGTAGTTCCTTCTGACCACTCATCACCACGGTCTAGAGTCCGTATCACTAGTCAAGGTGTGGCTTACAGTGCCCCTGTGACTTCAAACTATAAAAACTGTTGTCTAAAATACTGAGAATAGCTAACCTGCTAGTATCTGTTGGAAATGGCAGAATTAACCCTACCTGAACAGCTGGTTGTAGACCTGACCAGTGCTGTGAATCCAGGTTACATAGAAATGATTAAGGGCTTAGATTATGAGGAAATCAGCCTCAAAACAACACAGCTAACCGCTGAAGCAGCAGGCCAGGCCATAAAAGGTGCCTCGCTAATCAAACTCCTCTCTAGCTTAGCACTGAATTGGGCTGCTCAGTTAACCCAAGCAATAGACAGAGTATCCCTTGCTAATGAACAGATGAGAGATAGGGATATGATGATCCAAGAGCTAAAGAGTGAGCTGGCTGATATGCGTCATGCAAATGACCATTTAAAGGTTGAAGCTAATAGATTGTCTGCAGAGAAAGAAGACTTGCAGTGTGTTATGGACAGCCAAGAAGAGAAAATAAAAAAGTTAAAAGAAGAAAATCTAGACCTAGAAACTGAGCTTGAACAGGTCAAGAATGAGTGTGTAAGTTCAGTCTCTATACCTACACTGCAAACAGAGTTGGCTCAGGCTCAAAGGGATTTGTCAGCACAGGCAGACAAATTAAGAGTAGTGAGTATGAGTGAGAAACAGGCCAAGGATGAGTTAAAGTCAGCCTTGTCTGAAATTTCTTGTTTAAAAAGGGACTTAGAGATAGAACACAAACTGTATACTGATACATGTGAAGAGTCACAGTTGTTTAAGCGACAACTGTATGATTCAAAACAGGATCAGATTCAACTCAGAGAGGACTTGGCTAGGACAGACGATAAACTATTAGAAGTCCAGAACAGTCATGACAGAATTGCTGCCAGAGCCCAAGGTTGGGCAGATAAAGCTGATGTCGCAGAGCAGAGACTAGAGGAAATAGGGAAAAGAATGGAACAGTTGGACATAAATAGGGACATGCCCCATGAACCTGAGCTACCAAGTGTGCGCTTCAGCTCATTCAACCCACTAGTGAAAGATCCCTTATTTGATGGCCCCTCACAGAGACAACGCTATCAGGCCTATAGTGATGCTGTTGCAGCCAGTGGCCCAACCCCCACTGCTAGTCCCAGCCATCCTCACGGAGTAGATTCTGACTCTCCAGTATGGGGAAAAACTAGTCGCTCCATCCCTGACTTCCCTAGTACAGTAACATCCAGAGACAGTAGGCTACGTCAGCTTAGGGAATTAGCACGTGACATTGAAGTGTTTAATCCTGATACCCCAGGAAGCAACATAGAGTTGTACCTTAAAGATGTAAACTATGCACTGTCATACATCCCTGAGGCCACAATGGCAGATAAACTCCTCATTCTGAGGAAAACAACAGTGCGAACTGTCCATGGTTTCATGGAGAGACAAAGCCCAGCCATTGCTGGTAATTACCATGAACTGTGTAGAGCCCTGAGAGCCGAATACACAATATATCAAAACCCATCTGTCTCCAGGCTTTCTGCTTTACAGACTAAGCAAAATCGCTATGAATCACCCAGAGAGTATTATGAGCGCTTGCGTAGAGTATATTTTGCTGGTTCTGATTCACCTAGGGCAGAAGAGGATGTGATGTTTAAAAGTCTGTTTGTGAGTAATTTGCATCCAACAATTAGGAAATCCCTTTCATTGCTGGTAGATGTTGATCACATGACTGCAGCAGAGTTGAGACAGCTTGCAATGAGAGCCTGGGAGAGTGAGAAGTTACACACAGACAAGAAAGACAGGGACCCAAGTACTCAGGTGTTTGAACTCCGACACGACAGGGAGCCTCCTCTTGAACTAGAAGGTTCAGAGCTTCCCCAAAGTGGACCAGCCCGTACTGGTCGCCCCTCCCAGCCAAAGTCCAGTGAGTTCCAACAGAACACACATAGCCATAAATCCTCAGGCAATGGAGGATACAAGGGTGGCAGGCATACACAAAGGGAAGAGAGGTACAGGAGGTTCAGAGATAAGTCAAGGGACAGTCACAAACAGGGTAGTCAAAAGAAAAAGGAGTTCAAAGGTACTGAAGAAAGGGATCGTGATAACATTAAGCAAATTCAGAAAATACTTGCTAAAGCCCTCAAAGACCTTAAGTCAGAGGAACACACATCCCAGAAAGAAAATGACCCTCCTTCCAAGCAATGACTAGGCCGGGACCCCTCCCCTCCCCCACCAAAAGTGTACTTTATAGGGTGGGGGGAAGAGCCAAGGGAAGGGGGAACCATGCAACAGATTGTGAGGCCTAATGAATCAGATGTCAGCAGACCTAACCCCAGTCTCTGTCAGTTCCTTGGTGACTTGACACAGAGAGGCAGGGCCAGAAGAATATATATTTCTGTGTACATTGAAGGTGTATTAACATGTGATGCCCTGCTAGATACTGGCTCAGAAATTTCTTTGGTGTCACCTGGGTTGTTTAAAAAACTCACCCAAGTAACCAACTCGCTTGGTAAATGGCTTAAGGTAGAGAGTTGTCAGATCAAGATAACCAGTTACACGCAGGATCAGGCCCCTGTTAACCAGCGGGTGTGGGTGGAGTTAACCTTTGGTGAGATGAAGATAGTTCACCCTCTCTACGTTGTTGGCTTCGACACAGAGCAGCTTCTTATTGGCCAGGATCTGTTGAATAGGCTCACACCATTAATTGACCTTCACAACTGTCAATTGTGGGCACAAGTCAGAGTCCCACGGCCCATCGAAGAGACTAGCTCTAGTCAGAAGGTATGCAAGGCAGTGGAGGTAGAGAGGACATCTGGCTCTAGTCAGCTGACACTGAAGGATACCCACCTTAGTGAAGACTCTCCTGCTGTGAGGGAAATGCAAATCATCAACCCCCAGTCAGCAGACACAGCTCATGAGAACAGGATACCTCTAGAGCTGTTAGAAAAGAAAAATGCATTCTTGTGTGCCCTGGAAGTTCTTAACACCCATGTATATAATCCACAAGTGGTGGGAGGCATACATGTTAATGAAGTACTGGTTGAGGATGCTGTGGTTGCACTATGGTCAGAGAAGTCAGCGATGAGTCAGGAACTGTATCAACTGTTACAAGAGAAACCTTGCATGATCCCCATGGTAGAGAAGAACCAAAGATTTTGGCTCGCTAGTGGCCCCCAAACAACAGTTAAGAGTGTTGGAGTTTGCTCGGTCTCCCTTAAGCTTGGCCATAAACAGCTCAAACACTACATGCTTGTGGTACCTGACCTGACACACTCAGTATACATTGGTTCTGATGTGTTAGTGAGATTAGGTGTGCAGTTAGACACAGTCAACAACGTGCTGTGGTCCAGAGCCAATATTGGCCCTAATGTACTATCATGTGATCCAAACAACATGCGCTCGGGTCAGACAATTCCCCAAGCATGTCAGGTGATGAATGAGTTTGACACAGTGGTTCCTGCCAAAACTGCAGAGGTTCCAGTCAGACTAGTCATAAAAAGGGGTCAAGAAATAAAACAGACAGTACTAGCCTTCTTCCAGCCTTCTGCTAAGTTTTGCTGTTTGGGACTCACAATTTGTGGTAACCCACAACTTGAACTGTACAACCGCTCAACCTACCTACTTGTACAAAATCTCACCAGAGGAAATATTTGCATACCTCCCCACACTCCTCTAGGATACTTGATTGATAGCTCCTTTCATGATTTTGAATTAACTATTCCTGTCATAGGAGATCTTCCTGACTTGCCTATAGAGAGAGACAATTGTGAGCAAGTATATCTCACCTACCCTACCAAGATGATTTCCATCATAACCCATCCAGGTGTGTTTGAGGGAGCTGTGTGTAGAGTAGACTTTGAAAGTGACAGTGAGATAGTGGTACATACTGTGATGGCCAAAGAGTCGCAGGCACCAATGAACTGTGAGAAAGATACAGTAACATGCACTGAACCATACTCTGGCTTTGAGTCAGAAGTTCAAAAACAGCTAGACCAAGCTGATGCTCTGGACACAGAGGTCCAGCGTCAAGAATTAAGGCAGGTGTTTTATGAGCACAAGGAAATCTTTTCCAGAGATTCCTATGAGTGTGGAGCCACAGAGGTCCATACAGTCTGTATTCCCACAGATCCAAATGCCCCGCCCACGTTTGTGCGGCAATATACAGTACCACTCACTGCTTTTGACTCCATTCAGGAAATTATAGATTCCCTGTTAGAGAAAAAGATCATACGTGAGTGCAATTCCACCTACAATTCTCCGGTTTGGCCTGTCTTAAAGCCAAGCGGAAAATGGCGTTTGACTGTAGATTACCGGCAGCTCAACAAACAGGTTCCCTTATCACGTTGGCCTATGATACATCTTGACCAAGAGCTAGCTAAAGTTACAACAGCTAAATACTTCTCCACAGTTGACGTGGCAAATGGTTTTTGGACAATGAAGGTAGACCCAGCAGATCAGTATAAACTGGCATTTTCTTTTGGAGGTAGACAGTTCACATGGAACAGGTGCCCATTTGGCTATTCAAACTCCCCTGCTGAGTTTAACATATTTCTACACAAGGCTATGGGTGATTCAGCCACGCATGGTAACCTGATCTACGTAGATGATATCCTTATGCGTAGTCAGACCTGGTCGAATCATCTAGCAGAGATCCGACATGTTTTCACCCAGCTCACTGAGGCAGGTGCTAAACTCTCATTAGCCAAAGGACAGTGGTGCCGTACAAAGGTGGAGTATGTTGGACTGACTGTTGGCCCTGATGGTATTCAACCTCAGTCTAGTAGAATAGAAGCAGTAAAGAAATTGGTTTCCTGTTAAACCTCCCGATAATTGACACTAAAAACATATACAAGTTGAAATCAGTGTTAAATGTAGGGTTCTGGTCTCAAGATATACACATAAAAATTGAGACACCCTCACTCATAGCTTATCAAGATGAAGATCCTGACATGTATCTGACACCTAATCTACATATGTGCACAGTTGTCAAAGATATCCACTGGCTGTGCCCCAGTAAACCTTTCGTAAGAGACCCCATTGTAGGCCTATGCGGCATTAAAAGGTTAACCACGGAAGACAAATGCATTGCTGTTGCTACACACAGGGAGGAAGTGACCGCCACCCAAATTGATATAGCAGGAAATAAGTGGCTAGTTAATACACCTGTTAGTGAAGCCATAATGACATATAACCACCATGATGCAGCTATTCCGATACCCCTCCCTAATCAAACTATGCTAATTCAAATCCCAGTAGGAGCAATTCTCCATATCAAACATGTAGTTCTGTACCATCTTGATGCAGATGTACATGATGTGGAGTTTGAAATAGTGGATGCTTTTGAGGGACACACTTTGGAAGTAGATGAGCCACTCAGGAATCAAATCTTGTTTGAGGGACCTAAATTAGCAAGAATCAGTCTCCAGTTAGGTAGCCTCCAAGCTTCACCTGTGGAGCCAAAACCTAAGAAGGTGCCTTTCACTTGGGGGTGGGATATCAGTGACAGCCTATTACTCATCTTCACACTATGTGGGTGGGCTACAATGGGCACCCTGGGGTGGAAAATGTTCCAGCGAATCCACAAACTGCAGGATAGCCTGTCAGAGCAGAAAAAGGTGAGACTTAGCGAAGCTCTTGAGCTCAAATCTAATATGTGTAGACCACTCCCTGAGCTTTCTCCTGCTATAACAAGCATCACTGACTAGGCTAACAGCAAGAGATTGCTTTATTCTGTAGACAACACTGACAGAATAGTTTTTATATATTTTTTATACTATCCATAGTTTCCTTTTCTTACATGTAGGATAATATGTAACCTGTTTATCCGTACGATAAATTTAGTATATGAACTATTGAATTATAGTTACGTAAACTGCCAATGGTCAAAGGATGAGGTGAGGTTTGTGTTTTGTTCCTGCTGTTCCCCTTTTAGTACATCGCCCAGATCAACGACTCCAGGTCCTCGATCAGTTCGAGCAGGGGGGAGATGTAGTGAACATCAGTAAGGGTGGCATTCCAGAGACCAGTTTATGGCAAGGCCCCTCCCTAACTACCGGTGTGGAAGATGTGCCACACTATGATTGGACCCTTGGTGAATGAACATAAACAAATGTTCAGCCACATCAGATAAGATGCCAAGACAATTGCCAGACACCTCTTACATGGCAGGAAGGGGGGACCTTCTGCACCCACCACCACCAAAGAGAGGACTTCCCATTGGTCTACAAGTGGATTTTAACCTCCAAACTCATTCCTAAGGTTTAGGCAAGTGCTGCCATAAAAATTCCTCCAGGACCTCCTGAAGGCAGCAGCAAAAGAGAGGCCACAGAGGTCTATCTAAATCCATTCATACACATGTTTGGAGGTCTTAAAAGTATATGAACTGCAACTCATCCACCTCATCTTCACACAAAGTGCAGTTTATGTTAATGGTCATTGACTGTAAAAACAACAGTCCACGGGACAGGTCCATTAACAGATAAATGAATGCGTGGACGATGACTTAGCCGTTTCTTATCATGTTTGGTCTCTATCTGTTCCATACGATGCCTTTTATATTTTAAAAGAGGTTTGGTAAAGAAAATAATGCATGGGTAAAACATTTAAGACATTGTTTTAACATGCCACTTTATGCTATGCAAATGAGTTCCACACTAGGGTGGGCAACACCGTGCCTACTTCAGAACCCAGTGGCCAATCACACTCCAGGACTGGAAAGGCGCCGGATTTCAATCTCCTCCTCATCGGAAAGGGATAAATATGTCCCCCGGGTAGACACACCCTTGTTCTGCGTTTCTAACCCGATGGGGAAGGAGACACTAACAGACACACCACGTTCTGCGTTTCTAACCCGACGGGGAAGGAGACACTAACAGACACACCACGTCCTGAGCTTCTGACCTGACGAGGAAAGAGACTACAAGACAGTGGAGGTTAAGCTTTTGCGAGCAAAACCTTTATATTGCAAACTATAGCTGGAAAAGGGCTCTCTCCTTGAGAGATCTTATCTGACCTTTACAACTCCTCCAGCAGCACATCCAGTCCACCAAGGACCTCTGCATCGGCAGACATTGCCGGTCCCACACGGCTCCTCAGTGACGCAGCCAGCCTGCAAAGGACCCTGTGAAGATTCGACTGACCCAGCTGCCTGGTCCACGTTTAAGGACCCTCTTGGCGCAACCAGAGTTCTGCATCCTTCAGCCCAGCGTGGCAACGGCTTCTTGCAACTCTGCGCCCCTCCCACTGCACGCTACCCGCATAACCAGTGGAAGACGTATCTACTGCCAGGACTGATCACCCGACTGTGTGGAACGTAAATATAAACTTACCAAACCTCTTTCTAGAGACCTTGGCATTAGTTTATACATGCAGCATATGTTTTCTAACCTGTTTAGATAACTATTACTTGAGGTCAGGTTGTTACAAATAATAGGTTTATTATTTGTTTAATGATAAATAAGCATTTATTTATCACCATGTGCCAGAACCATTAGATGGTTCCCATAAGAAGCATTCCCATACAATTCTCTTCTATTGCTACATTCTGTTCAACAGCATTGCATTTATCCATTCTGTGTTCACATCATTTATTGGTTTTATTGTTTCGATCATTACTTTTTGGTTATTAGTTTACTATCCTTTAGAAGTATATATCCATTACTAGCATTATTAATCGTTTAAGTATTTACTCTTGCATATCTATTGTTAATAAATTTCATTCATTTTATTACACTGTGTCTTCATTGTGTTGATGATCAAGGACTCTACTGGTTGTCCAGACTCACAAATCCTTCAGATAAATCAGCTGACCAACTCCCTCTAATTTACATTAATTCTGAATTACTGAACAGCTCTTTTGCGAGTGTTCTTATATTGTTAAGATAGTATTCTTAGCTGGTGCCCCGTATCAAAGAGGGAGGGGTCATCTGATACACTCATAACCACACCTTAAGTGACACGTGATCTAAAAATCACTACGTCATCGGTGAACTGAGTAAAAATCACTACACTATTCTCTCAGTGGCGGCGCTACCTCAGCATGTCCCTTAGTGAAGATCTTTTCCATGAAAACCACATTTCCTCTTCAGGTTTCCTCTTCAGAGTTCGCTGCAGGGATGTAAAAGTTCACTGCAGGGATGTTTGGCAAGGACTGCCAAGGTTCTCTGAATGGAAGAGGAGCTAATCAGCTGTTAGTATAATTTCTGTACACACTTGTGTCCATTATCTTTAGGAAAGCTGTGTCTTCAACTGATGAAGCATTTATTGTCATGCTCCGTTCTGTTAAACACTGTCTGTCCCGGCGTCTTTTCAGTTACTCTGGCAGACATGCTAAAGCTTGGCTGCATCTTCTTGACCTGCATGAAGCTTTTGCAGGGTTGAAAGATTGAATGATGACCATTTTCTAGCACATTGGTCTTGAATGTATTAACCATTGGCTTATGCATATTACTCAGACACACTTCTCCTATTACCATCCAGCCCAGGTCCAGTCGTTGGGGAAAGGGAGCATTCTAATTCATCCCAAAGGTGTTCTATCAGGTTAAGGTCAGGACTCTGTGCAGGCCAATCAAGTTCCTCCACATCAAACTCCACGCATCCATGTCTTTATGGACCTTGCTTTGTGCACTGGTGCACAGTCGTGTTGGAACAGGAAGAGGCCATTCCCATACTGTTCCCACAAAGTTGGGAGCATGAAATCGTCCAAAATGTCTTTAGAGTCCAGTGGCGGCGTGCTTTACACCACTGCATCTGAGTCTTCTGTGCACTGTGCGCCTCAGCATGCTCTGACCCCGCTCTGTGATTTTATATGCCCTACCACTTTGTGGTTGAGTTGCTTCCCAATTGCTTCCACTAACAGTTGATCGCGGAATATTTAGTACTGTGAGAATTTCACGAATGGACTTATTGCACAGGTGGCAACCTATCACGATACCATACCTGAATTGAGAGTAACCCATTCTTTCACAAATGTTTGTATAAGCGTCTGCATGCCTATGTGCTTGATCTCATACACATGTGGCCATGGAAGGGATTGGACCACCTGAATTCAATGATCTGGAGGGGTTACCAATACTTTTGGCAATATAGTGTAATTTGAAAGATACAGTACAGCTTACTAAAATGTAATGTATCCCATGTAACCCCCCCCCCCCCCATCCATAATTCTCACTCCAAGCTAAACTTTAAAGCTGATACAATTATTAAAGCTTTAGTCAGAAATGTGCAAATTGACAGATTTTTTAATAAATAACACTACATGAAAGCATGATTGAGGCCGAAATGCTGAAGACATTCAATAAGGATAACTGATATCAAAGAAGCAAAAAGCTGTCATAATCCTTACAAACATATCATCTGCTGTAGAAGCGTGTTATTCCTTTTCCTCCCCTGCATACTTTTTCGCCAAGCCAGATTATGATGAAATATTTCATTCTTCCCTATTACAGCCTGCTAAAGATGTTGTATTTTACAGAATGTCTGCGAATGCAGCTTCAGCTTGTGTATTGGTGTTGCTTCATCTCTCTTTCCGTCAGGTCCAGATGTTGAGCAGACCTTTACAAGGAGGGGCAGGAATGCTGTGACATCAAACACTTCTCCGCTGGCATTGGTCCCAGATCTGGAAGTGATGCGGCAAGAGTTGTGCCGATAACTATCATCCCCTCAGTCACAGTGACTGGGTCTGGACGAGGGAGATCCTTCAGCTTTCTGTTTGGCTGTTATGTCTGGAACAGAGTAAATATGAGCTCCTTAGCTATAAAATGAAGCAATTTGTGGTTTTCAAGAAATCATCTGCCAGTGCTTGCTAAGTAAAGTGTAAAAAATAATAGTAAAAATCAAGCGATCAGCCTTATAGGGTTCACCCAAAAATTATTATTATTATTAGGCTATTATTTGTAATAATTTTCTCATTCTTATGTCGTTCCAAACCTGTATGATATTTTCTTCAGTGGAATGTATGGGCAAGATCCCTTTATTGGTCAAAAGTTTGATGGCTGTGAGATTTTTTAATTTTGAAAAAAGTCTCACCAAGGCTGCATTTATTTAATAAAAAATACAGTACAAAAAGCACATTGTGAATTATTATTGTAATTTTGTATTGTAACTGTTTTCTATTTGAATGTATTTTAAAATATAATTCATTCCTGTGAATTTTTAGCATCACTCCAGTCTTCGTGTCACCTGATATGATGAAATGTTGCTCAAAACACTCTTAATATTATTATCAATGCTGAGAACAGTTGTGCTGCTTCATATTTTTGTGCACAAATGTAATTAAAAAAACAATGTTAAGGTTTTAGGAACATTGAAAAGAATAGTTTTTATATGAAATAGAAATCATCTGTAACATTAGACATGTTTTGCAGTCACATTTGATAAATGTAATGCATCCTACCTGAATAAAAGTATTAAAATTACTGATGATGAACTTTAAAATTGTAGTAACACAGTTTAGTAACAGATCAAAAAACTTTTTTTTACTTGATATAAAATATAATATAAAAAACTTTAACTGATTTTATTCAGCTAGTTGTCAAAGCATCATTTTATATGAATTTAGTTAAAATAAAACGGAAATAAAAATGCATAAAAACTGTAGACTATACATAATAACTAATCAAAATAACAAAAACAACATAATACTAAAATAAAAACGAATTCAATATACAATAGGCTATATATATATATATATATAATATATATATATTCTCATTTTAATGAAATTGCTGTCTAAAAAAAACTAGGATATTAAAGAAATCTTACATTTGCGGTGATGTCATGTATCTGTCCTGTTTGTCTCTGTGTAGGGGGTGGGAACAGGTTGAGGGAAGGATTTTGGAGCGTAGTATATTGCTATAAACCAGCAGACGCAGATATGTTCCTTCATTTGAATCTCGGTAACAGGGATTACTTCATGCAAGCAACTCCGCTGACCACTGGAACAAACTCCCAGCACAGGAACTGAGGTATTTACCCTGGACTACAACAGATATTATTCCAACACATAACATGACCTTTAACTGTCCCAGTGAGATTCTGGAGCATTTTTTAGACTTTACAGATGCTCTGCTTTTTCTGCATCTGCTCGATATTTACTCTGCATGCCCTCGCAGTGTATCCGTCAACAATTCAACAATCTGTTTACCAGACAGTCAATGAAGCCATTCATCAGGTTTTATTCAACTCATTCCAGCAGTGAAGTGTTCTTAAATGTGTGAAGCATATGCTGAAAGTCATGAACTCTTATAAAAGTAGCTTTGCCCTGTCCTGAATGACATCATTGTTGTTTCTCTGAGGAGGATGAGGATGAAGAGCGCTCTGAACCTGCTGTCGCTGCTGTGTCTGTGTGCTGCTCAGAAGAAATGGACCCAGGAAACGTCTGAGTGGGACCACCGAGGTAAAATCACTTAAACTTCATGATTGTGTTTTGTTTTGTTTCATCAGTTGGAACATGTGATGTGAGGAAAAATCCTGAATGATTTTAATAATTTTTAGAGCAATTGTGCTGATATAATGCAAATGTTTGTAGAATATCTCCAAAATAGTTTTGAAGGATAAATTATAGGATAGGATAAACATAAATGAGAGGATAAACAGCTTGTCTCTGGGGGGGGGGGGGAAATTAAAAGAACATCTTTTTACCTTATTTAGAGGTTCATGGTAGTACCTCTACAATAAGGTACTAAAATGTACCTTTTAAATGTATAAATTTGTCCTTTTAAGGGTTCTGAACCAGTGACAAGCTGTTGACGGTACGTTTGACCTTTTATTTTATTTTTTCTGACTGTGCAGGTTGCTGAAATAAACAAATATGGTTTTATTTTTATTTCATGGGAGGGTTGGAATTTTTGCAACCCTTTTCAGCCATACTTTGAACATATGACAGTTTAAAAACTTGATTTGTGTATTTATTTGTTGTTTTCTAGCAATAGAAATAAACACATTAATGAAATCCCAAGTTACCGATTTAAATATACTATGTCAGAATAGATCTGGGTTATTATAGTAAAAATACAGTAAATGTATAAAAAACTTTTACTTCTAATAAAATAAACTCTAACAACAATAAAAGTATAGTGATCATATTAATAATAATACAATTATAAAATGTATAAATAATATTTTTTTTAATTTTATTTCAGCCAGTTACCAAGATTTCTCATTTTCATTTAGTTTAGTTAAAAAAAGTAGATATATTAAGAAAACTGATTAAAAAAAACTTAAAAAACACACACAACAAAATTAATAAAACTTGACCAAAAATATATATATATATTAAAACAAATTCAAAATATGTTAAGCATTGTATATCAATGACATTAAAATAAACCTAAACTGATAAGTAACGAAGTTCAAAAACATTAGTTACATTAAATAAAATATTTTATTCAGCTAGTTATTTTTATTATTATTTTATTTAGCATTATTTTATTTTCATTTCATTTTAAATAAAACTTAATAAAACTAATTATAGACATAACTAATCAAAATGACAAAAATGCAACAAAATTACTAATACTTTAAAATGTATAATTACTAATAGTATCTCAGTGATATGAAAATAACACTTAATTAATATGTTTCAGACCGTTTTTTTATAGACCGTTTTGGTTTATAGTTACAGGCGAACTTGTATTTCTCATACATTAAAGAAAAATATATTTGATCATGTTTTTATGTTTCTTACATTACGTTTAGCAATATAGTTGAATAATAAGGTATTTTTATTACAGTTATTCCTATATTATTATAATATTCCTATTTTCATTAATTGCTGTTTGTTAAGAAGGGGCCCTCGAGAATAAAAATAATAATCATAATAATTACACTTTTTATATTTTATTCAAAAATTTGCCGCTGTTGGTCATGGTTTAACTTTGTTTGCTAGCTTACACATGGCATTGAGCTAAACGTTGTAAGAATACATTCGCTATTCAAATTAAGAACAATCTCAAGGATGTGTATGACAAAAGGTTTCAAGCCTCATCTGAATCAAACTTCCTTCAGTGTGAATCCCTGTGATGGGTATGCATCTCTGAATGAGTCTTCTCATAAGTTGTGTTCACTTGTCACAGACAAACCCAATGGCAAGAGCTGTTCAAACCTGACGCAGGTCCTGGACAACTGGAAATACGCCATCATGTACCAGGTCAAAGACATGCTAGTCAATGATCATGCATCCATTTTACCCGAATATGTCAGGTAGGATATGAAATCTGTTGTTCGTGTAATTTTTGTAGGTATTTGGTTTCATGAAATTAGGTATTTTTTGTGACTTCCTTCATGGAAACCAAAGCTGGTCTGTCCATGGCACACATATAGTAGTTTACTGCAGTCTGAGGCCATCTGGTCATTTTCTCTGTGACATTTTCCTTTGTTTCTTTTTTTTTTCTTTTCACGGCAACTGGAGAAAATTAGGATCACATGGCAAAAAAGGAAATGATTATTAATCCAAAAATGCTTTGACTGAAATGAACCACCTAATCTGCACAATGTGCCGCCTTCTCTAGGTAGAGGACCTTTGATCCTATGCCTAAAATCTGCGTCCCAGCTTCATGCACCATTACTCATGTATGAAAGACTTAGTGTGCATAATTAGTTATATGTCATTTCTAGCTAATATTGCTACAGATCATAATTTACTTTCAGAACCTGACCTCTGAGCAAATAAAATGTCAATCCAGCTGCTGTCATGTAATATTATATTGCTTGAAGTAAAACAATTGCAATGTAGATTCCAATCATGGGTTGTTGACTTATAGGTGAATTTTTTTGTGAAAATGTATATTGAGATTGGATTGAAGGAAGGAAGGAATTAAGGAAAGAAGGAAGGATGGAATTAAAGATGGATGGAAGGAAGGATATATGGATGGATGGATGGAAGGAAGGAAGGAAGGAAGGAAGGAAGGAAGGAAGGAAGGAAGGAAGGAAGGAAGGAAGGAAGGAAGGAAGGAAGGAAGGAAGGAAGGAAGGAAATAAATAAATAAATAAATAAATAAATAAATAAGTGTGGATGGATGGAATTAGGAAGAGATGGAATTAAGGAAGGTTGGAAGGGATGATGGAAGGAAGCAAGGATGGATGGGAGGGAGGGATGGATGGATGGAGTTAAGGAAGGAATGAAAGAAAGATGGATAGATGGAGGGAAGGAATGATGGATGAATGGATGGAATTAAGGTAGGATATATGGATGGAAGGAAGGAAGGAAGGAAGGAAGGAAGGAAAGAAAGAAAGAAAGAAAGAAAGAAAGAAAGAAAGAAAGAAAGAAAGAAAGAAAGAAAGAAAAGAATAGATGGATGGATGGATGGATGGATGGATGGATGGATGGATGGATGGATGGATGGATGGATGAATGGAAGGAATAATGGGTGAATGGATGGATGGAATTAAGGAAGGAAGGAATGATGGATGAATGTACTGAATGATGGATGGATGGATGGATGGATGGATGGAATTAAGGAAGGAATGATGGATGAATGGATTGAATTATGGATGGATGGATGGATGGATGGATGGATGGATGGATGGATGGATGGATGGATGGATGGATGGATGGATAGTTGGATCCATGGTTGGTGGATAGTTGGAAGGATGAATAGATGGATGGAATTAAGGAAGGAAGGAATGGTGGATGGATGGATGGATGGATTGATGGATTGATGTAATTAAGGAAGGATGGAATGGTGGATAAATTTAATGAATTAAGGAAGGAAGGAAGTAAGGAAGGAAGGAAGGAAGGAAGGATGGATGGATGGATGGATGGAGTTAAGGAAGGAATGAAAGAAAGATGGATAGATGGAGGGAAGGAATGATGGATGAATGGATGGAATTAAGGTAGGATATATGGATGGAAGGAAGGAAGGAAGGAAGGAAAGAAAGAAAGAAAGAAAGAAAGAAAGAAAGAAAGAAAGAAAGAAAGAAAGAAAGAAAGAAAAGAATAGATGGATGGATGGATGGATGGATGGATGGATGAATGGAAGGAATAATGGGTGAATGGATGGATGGAATTAAGGAAGGAAGGAATGATGGATGAATGTACTGAATGATGGATGGATGGATGGATGGATGGAATTAAGGAAGGAATGATGGATGAATGGATTGAATTATGGATGGATGGATGGATGGATGGATGGATGGATGGGTTGGTGGATAGTTGGAAGGATGAATAGATGGATGGAATTAAGGAAGGAAGGAAGGAATGGTGGATGGATGGATGGATGGATGGATTGATGGATTGATGTAATTAAGGAAGGATGGAATGGTGGATAAATTTAATGAATTAAGGAAGGAAGGAAGGAAGGAAGGAAGGATGGATGGATGGATGGATGGAATTAAGGAAGGATGGATGGATGGATGTATGGATGGATGGATGTAATTAAGGAAGGATGGATGGATGGCTGGATGTAGAAAAGCGAAACTAGTTATGTGCTTAAATGTAATATTTGTGTTTAGGGTTTTGCAACAACATGATGCGCTGCTTGTTTGTTTGTGTATGTTTTATGTTTGATTGTGTTGATTGCACAGGATCCAGCCCCTCTCGGATGCAGTGGGAGATCTCTATAAACAGTTTGACACTCTGAAGGAGAACCTGGTGAAGCTAACCAGCAAGTTTGACAAAGTGGAAAGCTTTGTGGACGAGATCCAAGCTGGAAGATTTCCCAAGCCCAAACTCTGGACGCCCCCGAGACTCTCGCATCAGATCCCAGTGAAAAGTTCTGAAAAGGTCCCGGGTAAAGCCCTGTGGGCTCAGAGGAGAGCCAGAAGACGTCCTGGCACCTAGCAGGAGAGAGGGCAGCTGAACCGTTTACTGGATCTGGACACATGTATGATGCTTACACCAGAGATCAGCCTGGCAGGGTTCAACACAGGCCACCTTCTGGGAGTTTTACAGTGTTTTATATTACAAAATATACAGACTGACGCAAGTGTGTATGGAACATGATGCGCCACTGGTTTATTTGTATAGTGTGATGGAGTTTGACTTTTATGTGTGCATTTGTTAACAAAAATGTGTATTAGATCATATCACAAATGCATTCATCTTTTTAATATTAGAGCTATACTGGTGGAAAAATGAGTTAATTGTGAGTTCACTAAATCTTAAAGGTATGATGCATTAAATATTGAAATGTTTAATTTTCCTCGTTTTTTAAACACTGTATCACAAACACTTACAAATATATGCATATGTTTTAGCATGCTAATCAGGGCACATTACTCAAATAATAAGCATATCAAATGTGTTGTTTAGCATCTCATTGTTACATGTTATAAGCTACAAATAATTAAAAAAGGTAAACAATGTACAGTAGCCTAGTACTGAAGAATAATCATTGTAAGAGATCTGAAGTGGTGCATTTGTTAAATCTCTGCCAAAATCTGAACATTAATAATTCATTTGGTTTTCGTCATTATGAAAACAGATGTGCTGCTGGATGAAAAAAAAAACCTCACCACAAGTCCTCAAGTCATTCTCACCACAGATATAATGCATATAATTAAATAGCAAAACAATATCCCTGACACCTTAACATGAGTTTGATATCTTAGTTGTGTATGACATTCTTCTTTTAGACAGATACAATCAGTATGTAGTGTATTAATGTATTTATAATGGATGTTTCTGTTTTGAAGTCCATAAAAGGGCATCTATCCATCATAAAATTAATTGGCTCCAGGGGGTTAATAAAGGCCTTCTGAAGCAAATTGATGCGTGTGTGTAAGAAAAATATCCGTATTTACAATTTTATAAACTAAAATAACTATCTTCCGACAGACAGCCGCCGAAAGAGTAGACTAACCTTTGACCTGACACATACGTAGATTGAGAAGCGCAGATAGAGCAAAACAAAACACAGGTCATGGTCATGAAGATACTAAAACGAGATCAAAGAGAAATAGTGTAGGATTTTGATATAAGAGAAAATGGGCTTGAGTTGAGTTTGTTGCCCAGCAATATTTGTTTGAACCGCGAGAGGTGTTATAAAGCTTCGAAGACCAAGGAGATTTGTTAAAATTACTCCGATGGTATTCGTCTGAAAGAAGAAGAATGGCATGACTTAGTTGAGGGTGAGTAAATCATAAGGGAATTTTAATTTTGAACTATCTTATAGCCTAACTCTGAATCAGCAAAATGTTGCATTCTTTGTAATGATGGTTTGAAATTGGGCTTTGAAGTTTGAAATGAAAATGTCAGTCTGGTCAGCTGTGACTTCCTCTCCCTTTCTAATAGCGCCATCATCTGAACAGATGCAGTATGCAATCAGCATTATTCATAGATTAAAGGCCCAATATGTAAGATTTTTGCCGTAAAATATCCAAAAACCTCTTGAACAATGTATTTTGTTGACTTGTGTACTTATTCCTAATATTTCCGAGAAAATGTCTGGATTTTAACATTAACCACATCCCAGGTAACAGGGAACGTTCTCGAGTGCTCTTCGAGTTCTCTCGAAGTTATCAAAAACGTTCTTGCAGTAACGTTATTAGAACGTCGTGCCAACGTTATTTGCTCTTGATTAACATTTTAAAAACGTTAGCTATAAAACGTTATTCTTTCATTGTTAGTGGAATGTTTTAAAAATGTTACTACATTAAAAAAGTATTATGCTGCGTCCCAATTCGCCTACTTATACTACGTCCTAAAAGTATGTACTCTTTTTGTGAAGAAAAAGTATATACTTTTGAGTGTGTAGCAGAAAAGTATGCAAGCTTCGGGACATACTACTTCGCCATCTTTAACGGACTCTGTCGCTTAGTTACGTGCATCCCCTCACCGTTTATCTGCCCTGTCAATCATCGTCAGATTCGTCACAGTTCAAATCCTCCACATTCAGTTTAATCTCCTACCGTATCGGAGAGAAATGTAGCCGCTCGTTGATCTGCCATTTGTGGGTCTTTAATGCAGAGACTCTCCTCATGTGTTTGCAGTTTGAATATAATGATGCATTTAAAAGTTAATGGCCAAACATGTCATTACAAAAGCTCACAATGCTGCTGCAGGTGAAATATAATGTGGACAACACTGAATAAATATATTTTTGTCAGGTTAAATATTGATAGGGTCACTCAAACCCCTTTATCTAAACTTCTCTAACCGTCGAACTCGCACATCCGCCATGTTTGTAGTTTTTTAACGCTTTTTATCCACGTTTGTAGTTCTAATCGAATCCTCGTCCAACTCGCAATGGGTTGTGGGCAATATCAGCCGTTAGAGTGCCCATCGATCCATACTGTGAATTCGGACCGGAAATAGTAAACCATCCGGGAATCTTTGGAATACTCTTTTCAACATACTACGATTTGGGACATACTAATTCTATTTTCGTATACTATTTAGAATGGATAGTATGCGAATTGGGATGCAGGGTTAGTCATTACAAATTAGTCATACAGCTTTTTACTTAAAGCTACACTGTGTGATATTTTCCCCCATCTAGCGGTGTAAAGGTATATGACCATCCAGTGAATAATAGTTTCTGTTCCTCTCAATTTTTTCGTTTTGATTTCGTTTCAACTCCTACGGTGGCCGATTTAGTCATGGCTTCCAGTTCGACCTCTTCGGTGAGTGTTGCTTCAAGTGATGAGGTTACTTTTGAAAACTATTATAATTTGCAGTTATTTAATTTGCCAAATGATCTATGATCAACTTAATCTATGTAAAATGAATAATAGTTTTACGTTTTTTTTTTTTTTTTTACCATTTCATTGCTAACATCAGCTATCAGGTTCCCAGATGAAAGCAAGCTAATCTTAGTAAAGTAACTTTTATCAGTGCTATCGTTATTCTGTATATTGTACGACATCACTAGCGTAAGGCAAACAAATTATAATATTAATCTCATGTTATCCGTCATAGAACACGGATTTATGTTATAAGGTAAACAATACTTTTTCATCATTGACTCGAGGAAAACTATCCTAGACGTCGTTCTAGTGTTATGCTCAGCACACCATGATAGAATTAGCTAAGCAACTATAAAACTTCCAATATACACAAATAGGCTGAATTAATATTACCTGTCGAGAAGAAAGCAGGCAACGTCGGCGTTCTTTTTAAAACCGTTGCTCCTCATGAGCTCTTTCCATCTTGGAAAGGCCACTCCAATATTTACTTTTGTCTCGTTGATTTGCCTGTTGCGTTGCCGTCTTAATTCTCCTCTCCGCTTCCTTGGCGACTCTGATACATATCCCGCAATATTACTAGGTCCCCGACCCGGGTCGAATTCGGTAATCAATTCCGGGACGTGGTTGCTTTCACACAGAAGACAACCCGGCAATGTTCCGGGAATATTGCGGGTCCGACGTGCAGTGTGAAAGGGGCTTAAGAGTGATCCTCCATCATCATATAGCAGAGCTCAAACAATCCCCCTCTTCACATTCGACACAATGCCATCGAGTGTTAAAACGCGAAAAGTGAAGCTTGAATTGACGGGTATGTCCCTCTTTGGCAAATGTACTTTCAAGATGGAGGAGCAACATGGCGACCGCCATCCGAACCCTCACCCGTATGTATTTTCAATGGTATATTATAAAATTACGAGAACACATTATTACTTGAAAGAAGTAAATATACATTAATGAGCACATATATTTTTGAAAGAACTAAGTGATTTTAGCTAAGAAGTTACACAGTGTAGCTTTAAACTTCAGACACATAATTTATGTCATTTTTGTTAAAAATATAATTATATATATATATATATATCAAAAGCTTTAAAGGAGAAAACAGGAATATTTTATTTGATCATACTACACAACCTTATAAGAACGTTATTTAACTTTATAACCCTAATGAGAATGTTAATACAACGTTTCGCAAACTGGACATTTTAATGTTCCTAGAACATTTAGAAAATGTTTTTATAACTTAATGGGAATGGGAAATTAGGGAACTTGTCCATGCGTTGCCTATCGATGACATCATACCCGCGTTACCCTTGGTTTTATTTTGTAGAAACCACAGAAACACAAAAGACGCTTTAATATAGTATGTATTTTATTAGACAAAAGAGCAACTGTTTGGATACATTCATTGACAGAAAACGAATCATTGTTGTATAGCTCAACACAGTTATTGTTTAAATCTTGTTTTCATGATTTACCACATGTGTTTTACCAACTCACTGCAGTGAGCAACAAGTGTCTCATAGTTGTAGAACGAACACACTGAGTAGCATTAACATAACTTTTAAGACATAATGTATATAATATGATAAAACAAAGCTGCGTGAGGTTACCCATCATTGGCGGAAAAAGGTCGTCTCATTTGCACTAGTGTTGTCACCATACCAAAATTATGACTTACGATACCAGACTAAAATACCTCGATACCGATACCACAGCGATACCACGGTAAAAAAACAAAAGATAATATGAATATGACAACAGAAGTTTGTTGTTTTTTTGTTTTTGTTTTTTTACTACAAATTCCCTTGGCCAGCATGTTTTTGACCATTCCCTCCTCTTATTGCTATAATAACTACATGCCAGTGTAAACATCCTTACAGAGATCACATTATCAGTCATCTTATCATTCACTAACCTTTCACTTCTCAACAGGTTGGGATGACCAAAATCTTAATTCATGATACAAGTAATTTAATATTTTTTAAATGTAATTTTATCTTTGTTTTTAAATAAAGCAAAAAATGCAAATTACAAACAATATGACAAAAACTGTGCTTTAATGTTTAGCTACAATAGGTCTATGTAACAGTAGCAAGTTAAGCAAGAAATTAAATGATCAAATATAAAACTGCTTACTATAATTCAACTATACATTGATTCTTAATAAATATATTTGAGTTATTTAGCCAAGCATGTGTTTTTTGTTTTGTTTTGTAAGGCCGCCCAAATTGTCCCAATGGAGACTAACGATGGCGGGTGAAGGTCGCTGCGCGTTCGGTCTTTTCAGCAGGGCAAATTCTTTTCCAATTTCTCTTAATCTGACTCCATTTAAATCATAATTTAGAATTTAGGTTAGAATGCCAATTGGTTATTTGGTCATTATATTTAATAGTTTAACTGCACATTTAATTATTCCGTTTAACCCTTTGTTGAAATTATGCTCATTCGTAACCTTATTAAATTCCAGAGCAAGTCAGAATCAATCAAAGTGTAACAATTTATTAACAGTCAGGTAAATGTATAATGCCAATTACATAATCAATTCAAAGGTAGCCTAATCCATATAACATCAAATACTCTGAAGTAAAGAATGAAATATATACCTGACTTCTGAAAATTACATAATGCTGGCTATCTTTTGAGATATCTCTAAACTCTTAAAACATTATTGATTATCTTTTGGTTAACTTCTGTGGGGATGAGTTTTTTGTAACAGTCGCACTGAGACATTTCAAATGATATCAAACACATATAATACTGTATCGTGTGGATTGACATTGAAAGAGAGAGATTTTGTGTGTATTTTCAGTGATCTCAGCATGAGAGAGGGTAGGAATTGGGGGAGAGGGACTTGCGTCTCCAGTGGTGTGCGAGGGACCGTTCAGATGTTAATTTCTTTTATTTTCTCAGAGAGTCCTTGTTCCTCATTTAGAAATTTCGGCATTTACTAGTTCTTTCAGCCTTACAGTTTCATTGTTTGATTAACATTAATGACACAGAATATTAGGTCTGGATTGAGACCTGCACTACATTCATTACCTCAATCTCAACTGTATACGTTTACTAAAGACATATCCGACTGTGTTTACCTGAATACTCGCCAGATCGTGCATTTACATATTTTTGACCATTCAAACCCAAACAATAATCGTGAAAGCAAGCTGTCTTAAAGGTGTGTGTGTGTGCATGTGCGTGTGCGCGCGCTTCAGGTCAGAGTCCAGCAGCGTGAGCACGTCCCGCGCCGCACTTTTTCTTCTCATGCGCGCATATTTCTGTTGCGTTCTTTGTATAAATTTAACTCTTCTACTTCCAATGTTTAGTGGAAGCAGAGCTCTGCACACACATGCTGATAGCTGCTGTCACACATTGACGCAAATTAAGAAATACAGCTCATATTAGCGCTGTCCTTAAAGTCCATATCATACAGTTTGTAATAGCTATACTCTTCTAGTACCTGTATATCGTGCAACACTAATTTGCAGCATAATAAAAGCTCAACAAAATCAAGGCCCCGTCTAGCTGTGCCTTTTTTTTTTTAAAATTAAACAACCTCTAATGGCAAAAAATTACATATTGTTGCTTTAAGCATCAGTGAATGACTAATTTAATCAATAAGTTAAACAGTTTACATTGATAAATATGTCATACTATATCTAGATTTTCATGTAAAAAATAAACACTTTTTTTGACCTTTTCATTAAAGAAAGAGACCAGCTTGAAGGAACGTTTTAAATGAGGTACAAATAATAAATTTATTTTATATTTTATTCTGTATATTTATTTTAATGCTTTGTAAAACAAAACAAAAATGCATTATACAATTTAATGTAGGAATATGTCGCGTGAGTAGACCGATGTTTTACTACCACTACTACTTCTTTTTTTTTATTTTTTTAACTTTTTTTTTTTTTTTTTTTTTTTGGATTATGCGTTCAGATGACGGACATTTATTTTGAAACAACCGAAACCGGAAGTTGTACTGCAGTAAATATGTTCATACCGCTTACAGTGAAGGTTAGTCGGATAGTTTGTGCCTGTAAAAAAGGTTGTATGTTTTCGTGTCACTCTTTATACAAGAATGAGTTTAACACGTTTAATGCATGACTTTGATGTGTCTGTGTTGTAAAATTTAGTAAAACAAAACTGACTGACCTCCATAAATGTGAACGTTTCTCTGTTTGCAAATGTCTTTATATTTAGGTTTTATGCACAGAGCTGTTTCAGATCACAATTAAACTTTTAGCGGTAATATGTGTGGAGAAAAGGGACCTACATTAACATTTAGACATACATTGTGTTTACTGTTCAGAGAAGACAAAATACTCAGCCATGGTACAGAATCCCCTATTTGCTCACTCAAACAGCACATATAAGCCACAAGTACTTGTGCTGATAATAGTACAGTGTTCATCTCTGAGTGACACCACCATCTGTTAAGACTTCACAAACTTGCAATGTAACAACACATTCCTAAAAGAACCAAACTGCCAAATTGTTCAGTTCCTCTAATGTAAGTGGTAGATGGTGCAGTTTAAGTCTGCAATTTAACCACATCACTCAAAAATAAATTTAATTAAAATGACTTTCTTCACCCTGCAACCTTCAGGTCCAAGTCTGGACCTCAAACCCCTAAGCAACTTTTAGGCAACTTTTAAGCAACCCAGGTATGTGTGCAATGTGAACATGTAAAATTTTATAAAATACGATGTGTAAAATATTATATGGTCACACAGTGTTTATCTCTATAGCCATGGAAGACGACATACAAGAGGAAATGCTTTCGGAGTTCAAAGAGAGGCGGCTTGGAGGCTGGCAGATCTTGCAGCTGACAGCAGGCACGGGTCTGGCAGTTTATGCCGTCTGGGCAGGAATTCTAATGCCGGGGTTTCGCAGAGTGCCACTCAAGTTACAGGTGGAGTTTGAGGAGTGTGTGTTAATGCTGCACATGATGAGTGATGTATAATCAGCGCAATAACTGCTGCTGTGTTCCAGGTGCCTTATATGCCAGCGAGCAGAGCTCAAGTGTGTAACGTTATGACTCTGCTGAAGAGTAGATCTGGAGCCATCGCTGACCTTGGATCAGGTGACGGCAGGATTGTAAGTGATCCTCATGCTTTTTAATTTAGTTTGGGGTTGGTACGATGTTTCAGTGTTTTTAAAGAAGTCTCTTATTTTAAATTAGGCTGCATTTGTTTGAGCAAACATAAAGTAAAAACTGTAATATTGTGAAATATCATTACTATTTAAAAGTTTTCTGTTCTAATATATTTTAAAATGTCATTTATTCCTTATTTTTACAATACAGATTGTTTAAAAGCAGCTTTACAGTGATAACAGGAACTTAATGCAACCAAGATTGTTTTGGCTGTATTGCAGCCATTGTCCAGCTCAAGTAACTTTTTGACTTATTAATTTCCGTCGTAAAAATCATTAGTTATTATTAACTTAGGATATGCTTTCATAACAAAGTTTTAACAAAAATACTGAAAACTTTGAATGCATTCTGGCCGTTTACTTACCTGACAATGACATATTGGTGGCTTGAGAATACACACACTTTTAAACAGGTTTCAAAGTGCAATTTGCATCATTACTCTTCAGTGAAACGTGATCTTTCAGAAATCATTCTGATGATTTGATGCCCAAGAAACATTTCTGATTATGATCAATGTTAAAAATAGTGCAGCTTCATATTTTTAAGGATTCTTTGATGAAGTTCAAAAGAACAGTGTTTATTTGAAATATAAATATTTTCTAACATTATAATTGTCTTTACTGTGATTTTATTGATTTAATATACTTTATAAAAGAATGAATTGTCTTTTTTTCACTCTTTTGAATGGTTGTGTGTGTGCTTATGTGTTTGTTGTAAATGTGTGCAGGTGTTAGAAGCGTGTCGTCGGGGTTTCTCTCCAGCAGTTGGTTTTGAGCTCAATCCTTGGCTTATTCGTCTTGCACGCTTTCATGCGTGGAGAGCTGGACATCACAGAAGTGTTTCATATCAGAGAGAGGACCTGTGGAAGGTATCGTTAACATGTAACAATCAAAATACTACATTATATTCAACCGGATTCTACAAATATTTTACACAGACTATACATATATATAGAGGGAATGCACGTGAGGTCACCGTCAGCTGGAGCGACTGTGATTACGCCCCACTGAGTGGCAGAAAGACTGAGAGGCAGCACTGGTTTACAGTGTGAATACAGCGAAAACACACAAAACCAGGCCCGGCACCAGAGGGAGGGGAGGGGGAGGCTTGTCCACGGAACCAATGGACACCTGTTCCGAGCTTGAGACAGACTTGATAATAGCGTGCAATTTTTTCACTCAAACCACCAACCTGCTGCTTTAAAAGGGAAACATAACTGCTTGTCTAGGATATGTAATCCTCCGTAAGAATTCGTAATAATAGCATATTATTAGGAGCTAGCAAATGATTCAGTGTGTATCTGCATTTGCACTCGTTAAATGATTACATCTCCAACGTGTTTTTCGCCTCGGTGAGTAATGTAGCCAATCACAGACATGTTTGTAGATATCTTCAACGCAGTTGGCCAATCACAGGTGTTGAACTCGAGTGTTTGTCCGAGTGCTGATTTCAGTTAACATGCATCTCTGTAAGTGCAGACATTGTGAAAATAAGAGCGTCATTGTATACCAGCTTCACTGCAGAAATCTGTAAGATTGCGTTTATTGAATGAGTGACAGCTTTTAGTGATTATAAAGGGAGCACTCTTTGCACGCTGTCTAGGCAATATAATTATTATTACATTTGTATTAATATGTCTTATATTATGAATTTGAATAAAACTTTTGTTTTCCATTCGTGACAAGCGGCCACATACACGCTTCAATACACTGACCCATCCATATATACAAGCGGGATTCACTCGAAAAATGTGATGACTGATCAGTTATAAATTATCATTTCGAAATCAGGCTCATAAAAATGTCAGGGAAAGACGATTCCTGGCTGCATGTCATTATCCATGGATCACGGAATCTGTGGTAAGTTGTAAGGACCACTATATCGAGCCCAACCTTTAGTTTAAACTGATAATTGTTTGCTATACTCGCGTTTTCCTCTAATAGCTGCGGTGACGCAGCAGCTCTTCTGCCACTCAGCCCTGGCTGAGGGGGCGTGTTCCGGCGGGAAAGTGACATCGATGCATTCCCTCTACCGATCAGGCATAACTGACCACTGACAGGTGAAGTGAATAACACTGATTATCTCTTCATCACAGCACCTGTTAGTGAGTGGGTTATATTAGGAAGCAAGTGAACATTTTGTCCTCAAAGTTTAAGTGTTAGAAAGCAGGAAAATTGGGCAAGTTAGTGAGTGAG
The DNA here is from genome assembly GCF_024679245.1 of Pseudorasbora parva. Classification (NCBI taxonomy): domain Eukaryota; kingdom Metazoa; phylum Chordata; class Actinopteri; order Cypriniformes; family Gobionidae; genus Pseudorasbora; species Pseudorasbora parva. The sequence goes on along the minus strand of NC_090173.1, from coordinate 47,135,927 downwards.
TTTGGCAAGCAGCAAATTGTGATGGCTAAATTACTTGGTTAGAGCATCTCCAAAACTGCAGCTCTTGTAGGGTGTTCCGAGTCTGCAGTGGTCAGTATCTTTCAAAAGTGCTCTAAGGAAGAAACAGCGGTGAACCGGCGGCAGGATCATGGACGGCCAAGGCTCATTGATGCACATGCGGGGTGAAGGCTGGCTCGTGTTGTCCGATCAAACATCCATAAACATTGAGCTACTGTAGCTCAAATTGCTCAAGACGTTAATGCTGGTTCAGAAAGAAAAGTGTCAGAATACACAGTGCATCACAGTTTGTTGTGTATGGGACTGCATAACCGCAGACCATTCAGGGTGCCCATACTGACCCCTGTCCACCGCCAAAAGTGCCAACAGTTGGCACAAGAGCATCAGAACTGGACCACGGAGCAATGGAAGAAGGTGGCAGGCCTGGTCTGATGAATCACATACCACCTACCTAAGCATTGTTGCATGTACACCCTTTCATGGAAACGGTATTCCCTGGTGGCTGTGGCTCTTTCAGCAGGATAATGCTCCTGCCACAAAGCAAAAATGGTTCAGGAATAGACCCTTTTACAGCCCACGTGATCAAAGAGTTGCGCGCGCATTTTGGCAACGGAAGTGGTGTTGTTCCCTAGTGGTTCTAACGTGTGAGCAACTCCGAAAGTTTATCAAAACGGTTTCCCAGCATCAAAATGTCTGGCTGTTGCGTTTTCGGTTGCACTAATCGCTATTCCACCAATGGGCTTAAGTTTTATAGGATTCCCACAGGATCACGGCCATTTCAGAAAAACCGCCGGTACCTGTGGCTGCAGGCGATTAAATGCATTGATTGGAACGAGGACATAAAAATGCATTAAAAAAAATTTGTTTGTAAAACATTTACTGCACTTGAAACTTAATGCTTTATAATAAACCTCCCAACATTGGCTGCCACTGGTGTGTATAATGTACCCCCCACCCCCAGATTATCATATCAATAATCACAGTACTTATCAATTTCATTTGTAATGATTTTATTAATAGTTTAATTGCAAAATAACCATCTGAGAAATGTATGGAAGCAACATAGTTGCTATTAAAGTACTATAGCATTACAAAATTAAACTTTAAACAGAAGTGTGTCGACACATACGAATCAATAAACATAAAATGTAAGGAAAAGGATAAATGTATGTCTGTGTGAAGAATAAGAATAAATGTAGAAAATTGTATTGGACATTCTGTACATGCCCACAGACAACGTATTCATAAGCATCCAGTGATTTATATGCTTGTCTCAGGTGTACACGCTCGGTTTCTCAACTAAATGCGTATATATCCGACCACCTGGCCATCTGCTAACGTCTTCTATCCACTCCACTATAGTACACGGTTCTGGTAGCCGAATACCATTTGATAAAGTCAACTTTTTAAAATAACTTTCTCGGTTTGTGTTGCTTAATCCGCTCACGTAGCTTGACATGCTGCTGATTCTCGCCACAGTTTGTTGCCAAAACGCGCGCGCATACGTTGCTACGTCATCATTGTATACAAACAGTAAAAGGGTCTATGGTTTGAGGAGCACAACAACGAGTTTGAGGTGTTGACTTCAAATTTCAATCGAGCATCTCATCATCACAATCAGGGATGTGCAGAACAATTAATTCTACAACACACCTTCAGGAGTCTAGTGGAGTCCATGCTTTGATGGGTCAGGGCTGTTTGGGCAGCAGAAGGGGAACCAACATAATATTAGGTCATAATGTTATGCCTGATCTGTGTATATGTATACAAATATTTTCATATTATAATACAACACATTTTGAACTTCTGAACACTTAAAATACTATAGTATACTCTAATACACCATCCTAAATTCTCCTAAACTAATGCATTTCTCAGACAGAAGCAAGATATGATTCCTAAACATTATTGTTTGTAATTTATATGCATTTTTATTTTTGCATGTGTAATTCCAGGTTGATCTCTCAACGTATAATAATGTCACCGTATTTCTAGCCCCTAGTGTGGTAAGTCCCACACCGATTCCTAAATCATTTAATAAGATGCTATAGACTTTATTCAATTAGTTAATGCATTTGCATATTATTGAGACTAAATGCCTCATAAACCATGCATTGTGTGTTTAACAGTTAAGTCTTTTACAAAAGAAGCTACTGGCTGAGCTCCCTAAAGACGCTTTGATTGTGGCGGGACGTTTTCCGTTTCCTGATTGGACGGCATGCAAAGTAGAGGGTGAAGGTGTGGACCGAGCATGGGCCTATCACATACAAGAACTGAGACAACGCTTCCTGTCACAAGATCCAAATGTCTCCAGATGAGAAACACTTTTTAAAATCTCTGCCTTCTTATTTTAGATTTTTAGATTTCTTTTGTTATGTTTTACAGAATTGTTTGGTGAACAGAATGTTTTTTTTTTAACTTTTAAATATGAATTCTATAATTTTTATTGTGCTCTCACTCTTAAGCAAAACAACTCGTAAGATGTTGAAAAATAGTCTGTGTCTGTGGGTGTTCCTTAAAGAGTTCAAACCAATGGATCACTTCCTGTTTCTTAATGTGACCTAGATAATGTTGTGTACATTCAAGTGTTTCTCTTTTACAGAAAAAAGGAAATAAACCATATTTATTGTTAGTCATCTTTAATTATTGTATTGTTTGAGAAGTGCATGTGTGTGAATGTTTACTACTCGGTCTGCAGTCTTACTCAACATGTACTTGAGTTGATGGGTTGCATAATGTGAAGTCGTTGAGCAAACCACATCAAACAACGAGCAAGAGAATGGCAAGCTCTTCCCTTTCAAGTTCAGAAATGACAGGCTGTCACAGACTGATTCTCAGTTCATAAATGCATCTACCTGCAGAAACAAAAAGTGTTAAAGCTGTTTACAGTATTACCATGTGGTTTGGGCCATTTGGTCTATTCTGATATTTACAAAAGCCAGTGACTGTTACACAATCACACACGTAAAGCATAAAGTTAGAAAACTACATTTATTCAAAATCACATATTGGGGAAAACTGCTATCCATTGACAAATCTACAGGGTTTTTTTTGGCGCTGACGTCAAATGAAATTAATTCGTATTGACCATTAGAAATAATAAAAGCCAAATACCAGACAATGTGCTGTCAAATAAATTAATTGCATCTAACATAAAAGTTTTTGCTTACATAATATGTGTGTGCATATTTCCAGCTATAGAAAAAATAGTGAGCACTTCTCCTTTGCCAATATAATCCATCCACCTCACAGGTGTGGCATATCAAGATGCTGATAAGACAGCATGATTATTGCACAGGTGTGCCATAGGCTTGCCACAATAAAAGTCCACTCAATAAAATGTGCAGTTTTATCACACAGCACAGTAGAAGTTTTGAGGGAAGTGTGCAACTGGCATGCTGACTGCTGGAATGTCCACCAGAGCTGTTGCCCGTGAAATTAATGTTTATGTCTCTACCATAAGCCGTCTCCAAAGGCGTTTCAGAGAATTTGGCAGTACATCCAACCAACCTCTCAACCGCAGACCAGTGCACGTGACCACAGCAGCCCAGGACCTCAAAATCCTGCATTTTTACCTCCAGACACACAGACAGTTGCTGCAACAATCGGTTTGCATAACCAAAGAATTTCTGCACAAACTGTAAGAAACAGTCTCTGGGAAGCGCACCTGCATGCGTCCTAATCGGGGTCTCGGCAGTTTGTCGTTGTAACTGGTATCACCGTATACGACAGCGTGTTCCAGTTCCTGCCATTATTCAGCAACTTCGCACAGCCATTGAAGAGGAGTGGACCAACATTCAACATGCCACACTCAACATCCTGATCAACTCTATGTGAAGGAGATGTGTTGCACTGTGTGAGGCAAATGGTGCTTACGCCGGATACTGACTGGTTTTCGGACAACCCCCAGACAGTAAAACTGCACATTTTAGAGTTCCCATTTATTTACAGCATCTTGATATGCCTCACCTGCGAGGTGGGTGGATTATCTCGGCAAAGGAGAAGTGCTCACTAACAGATTTAGAAAGATTTGTGAACAATATTTGAGAGAAACAGGCCTTTTGTATACATAGAAAAAGTCTTCGGTCTTTGAGTTTAAATCCTGAAAAATGGGGGCAAAAACAAAAGTGTTGCATGTGTATTGGACCGTCAGTGTATTTATACATGCACACGTATAGCCTATAAATATATACAGAGTGTCTATTCATATAGCAAGTCCATAGCAAGTGCTTGGGGATAAACGGTTGTCTTTCAAATTCCCTCTGCACACAATAGGATAGCGCTTCAACCAACCAGAGCAACGAAGAAGGTGAAGCGCTAGTTGCTAGATTAAACTTTCGCCGTATCCGGTCGGCAAAATTACTAACACATTTTACCTTCTTAAGAATGACTTCAGTGCCGTTCTTTGTTCTTTTCTCAAAGAAAAGCTCAATTTAAGAGTCACAGTCAAAGCTGATTCAAAAGACTGCCGTTCGCCAGCTTCTTTGTTCATGCAGAACTGTGCAGTCATTATTTTAACCCTGCCCACTGATTTTATACACGATGTGATTGGCCTGACCAGAGTTTATTTTTTCAGCTCACAATCCAACGGAGAGTTGCTAGACTACCCTGGCTCCAAATTAGATTTGCTGCCGCTACGGTGCATAGAGTTCTAGGTGCAAACAGTAAAGCTTAAGGATCTTGATGTTTTTTAACTCGATCGTCCCGGGTTTGAATCCACCTTTTGCAGATCTATCTATTTTCCTTTCCCATCACATCGGAAAGGCATTTACTTTCAAAAAGATAAAGAAAATATGTTTTAAATGTGACAATAAAGTGCCTAACAAAATGTTTAATAATAATAAAATGTATTGGTTAGGGATAACTGTAAGAGGACTTTTATTGTCGCATTAAGGTGGCATCCATTTAATAATTTAAATAAATATAATAATTTACACTGTTATTATTGCATCATGTTAATGTACAACAATACTAAGGTGCAAATAGTATATATCTGTCAAAATAAAGTATTGATAGCATCTAATCACTATTTACACATTGCAAAGAGCAGCTACTTTTATATAGTGTACATAGAATATAGCACTATTTTTTACTTAGTATGCTATTTCACACCTATTTGCGCTTCTATTGCTAAGAAAATGTTATTTTTACTTGGTGTAAATATAGTTGCTATTAACATTTGGTGTAAATGGCATCTATTGCACAGATCAGGAACACCCACATATATATATATTAAATATATATTAAATATATATTAAATAATATGTATTAAAAAAAATTATTATAATCAATATTGAATAAACATACATACAGTTCTGTAAACACTAAAAAACGCAATGCTGCAACTTGAAAGAAAGTAAATGCATAGTATAAATGGTTTCTTTGGACAAGAAACTATATAGATGCCTTTTAAAATGAGCTTGTCCATTTAGATTGAAGAACCCTGCTTTAGAGTTTAGAGGATGCATATGTGCAATAATGAGGCAATACGGGCAATACCTACACACAAGAGTGCATACTGTACACAACATGTGTCTTGTTGCGGCCGGTTTCATCCGGCACCGAGATTAAGATTTCACTTCCGGTAGTTTAATATTTTGAATACATTGGATGGCAAACCTAACTAGTTCTTAATCACAGTTTACACCAGAGTGCAAAAGTATCTTCCTCAAGAGGGCGCTTGACGGCTCACAACGCCAAATCCCCATGGCGACAAGCTCAAATCTCAGAAAGTTTTACTTCGTATTGAGCGTGTTTCCAAAATATAAAGTAGCCTATACTAGAGTAATTACATGCATACTTGACTGCTAATCGGAAATTTCTATTTGAAATCAACTATGGAATTATTTAAAGGACAGGCCAGATTAATAATCACAAATGAGCGTGAATGGTACATTCTGACCTGCGCTGGGAAAATTAACACGTAGCACGTGATGTCTAAAGTGAAAGAAAAGGGTTTAAAATGAAAATAATTTTTACACGTTTTCATCTATTAAAAATAAAATAAAAATCCAGTTTTAATTTTAGGTACATTTTGGTATGATGTGAGCTGTGTTGTTGAGGTAAATAAATAAAATAAATACATAAATAAAATAAATAAATAAATAAATACAAAATCGGCCAAATAAATACCAAAATTAACTATTTAAAACATTAAGTATTTTTAAATTAATAATAAGAATTTATTATTATTATTGTTATCAATATATTATATTTTCCCTTTTACTGTTTATGTATTTTCCTAATACAAGATATAATTCCATAATGTATCTTTCGCAAAAATTTAACTAAAAAAACCCATCGCTCCTGTCCAATTAGAGACAACTTCGATTCTTTAAGCCCCGCCCATTTAAGCATTACATCTTTGATGCTATTTGCCGTTCTACCCTTTCACTTGGGTTTTTATTAGAAAGACGTCACTTCCCTTAGTTAATGGGCAGAGGAGAGGAAGCTACGAGAGGCCTGCACGGAAAGAGCGATCCCGCTAACCCAAGGAGTGGCTCTGTCAGACTTCTGAAGGCTCAAATGAAAGCACAGAGTGCCACACAGCGCTACCGCCACCAGAGACGTGAAGAATAGAGTCCCGGCATATTTTTAAGACCGTTGTTTTGTTGATCTTTTCTCTGTTTCGCACTAGTTTTATGCGGTTTGTATCCGTGTATCCGGGCAGCGTCAGTTCCAGTCTCGTCCCCTTCAGGCTTGGGCTAGATAAACAATAATAACAAGTGTCCCGGATCCCGAGCCCGGACCCCGGGGTGCACCGGGCGTGTGCGGGACAGTGATGCGGCTATTCGGTGCTTCCAGAAGGTGAAATAAAAAGGCCTCAGAGGAAGCATGAGCGAGCAGATCCAGATTCATCGCATATTATAGCGGCATAAAAGCTCAGAGCCCGGGCATGGTGAGTCAGTATTAAACGATATATACTATATAGATACATATTTATATATAAAACAGTAACTTGTATATATTTGATGCGAAATGTATCTTATGTAATCGATAATTATTTTTTGTATGTGCTTCTATCCATGGAAGTTGCATTGTTTTTGAAGTACCTGTGCTTCTTTGTTTATCTGTACATTTTCATGTGGCAATGTGTTAGAAGCATTGATTGGATTTAGGCACCTGTCTAAAACACTTAAGATTTATGTGCTTGTTTACGTAATATGATTCCTTAAGATTGATGATGAGACGTATAGCCGTCATAGATCTGTCAGATAAGAAGGTTAATGAAATGCACAAGATGTCCTGTCATTAAGGGATGATTCCAGATGATGGTCACATGAAACCGAGCAAAGATTCTGCGTTTGTGTGTGTGTGTGTAACGGTGTCCTCTCATGACAGTCTGAACAGTAAATGAGGAAATCAAAGGCATTCTTCTGCTGCTGATGTGACGTCACGCTGGAGCACCGCGACATGTTGTGACTCATACGAAGAATTCAGAACACTGAGCAGCATCATCATCATCAGCCCACTTCCTGTATTCGTCTTCCACCCTTTTCTTTTTAGTGCATTCTCACACTCTTATGTGAGATGAGTATTTTGAGGTTGAGCAAGCGTGCACTGAAAAAAGGAACTGTTGAGAAAAAGCACTAATGTATCACGCTTGGTCTTTAAAGTCCCTGTGAAATCAGAATGAATATGAATATGTTAGTCTTCGTGCTGTCTATAAGCTAGTGAGCTCCAAAACGATGACAAAAATGACTTCTATCTTCGCATGTAAAAGATATAAGCGGTCAAAAGTTACATTCTCTCAATTTTGCCAATAAGGATCAATGATTTGATGACATCATTCTGCACTTCCGGTTTTCTGTCCAATCAAGCGCTGTCTAGAATCTGAAGAGACCCGCACCCTACATTATTAGTCTCTGAAGCTGCGGCTGTAACCGTTTTATAGGGAATAATCAGATGGTGCACTATATAGTGGATAGGGAACGATCAGACGGTGCACTATATAGTGGATAGGGAACAATCAAATGGTGCACTATATAGGGGATAGGGAAAGATCAGACGGTGCACTATATAGTGGATAGGGAACGATCAGACGGTGCACTATATAGTGGATAGGGAACGATCAGACGGTGCACTATATAGTGGATAGGGAACGATCAGACGGTGCACTATATAGTGGATAGGGAACAATCAAATGGTGCACTATAGTGGATAGGGAACGATCAGACGGTGAACTATATAGTGGATAGGGAACGATCAGACGGTGCACTATATAGTGGATAGGGAACGATCAGATGGTGCACTATATAGGGGATAGAGAACTATCAGACAGTGCACTATATAGGGCATAGGAAACAATCCGATGGTGCACTATATAGGGGGTAGGAAACGATCAGACGGTGCACTATATAGGGCATTGGGAACAATCTGATGGTGCACTATATAGGGGATAGGGAACGATCAGACGGTGCATTATATAGGGGATACGGAACGATCAGACAGTGCACTATTTAGGGCATAGGAAACGATCAGACAGTGGACTATATAGGGGATAGGGAACAATCAGACGGTGCACTATATAGGGGATAGGGAACAATCAGACGGTGCACTATATAGGGCATAGGAAACGATCAGACGGTGCACTATATAGGGCATAGGAAACGATCAGACGGTGCGCTATGTAGGGGATGGGGAACAATCAGACGGTGCACTATATAGAGGATAGGGAACGATCAGAGGGTGCACTATATAGAGGATAGGGAACGATCAGAGGGTGCACTATATAGGGCATAGGAAACGATCAGACGGTGCACTATATAGGGCATAGGAAACGATCAGACATTGCACTTTATAGGGGATAGCAAACGATCAGACCGTGCACTATATATGTGATAGGGAACGATCAGGCGGTGCACTATATAGGGCATGGGGAACGATCAGACATTGCACTATATAGGGGATAGGGAACGATCAGACGGTGCACTATGTAGAGGGATAGGGAACGATCAGACGGTGCACTATATAGGGGATAGGGAACGATCAGACGGTGCACTATATAGGGGATAGGGAACGATCAGACGGTGCACTATATAGGGGATAGGGAACGATCAGACGGTGCACTATATAGGGGATAGGGAACGATCAGACGGTGCACTATATAGGGGATTGGGAACGATCAGACGGTGCACTATATAGGGCATGGGGAACGATCAGACATTGCACTATATAGGGGATAGGAAACGATTAGACGGTGCACTATATAGGGAACGATCAGACAGTGCACTATATAGGGGATAGGGAACGATCAGACAGTGCGCTATATAGGGGATAGCAAACGATCAGACAGTGCACTATATAGGGGATAGGGAACGATCAGACAGTGCGCTATATAGGGGATAGCAAACGATCAGACAGTGCACTATATATGTGATAGGGAACGATCAGACAGTGCACTATATATGTGATAGGGAACGATCAGCCATTGCACTATATAGGGGATAGGAAACAATCAGACGGTGCACTATATAGGGCATAGGAAATGATCAGACGGTGCACTATATAGGGCATAGGAAACGATCAGACGGTGCACTATATAGGGGATAGGGAACGATCAGACAGTGCACTATATAGGGGATAGGGAATGATCAGACAGTGCACTATATAGGGGATAGGGAATGATCAGACAGTGCACTATATAGGGGATAGGGAATGATCAGACAGTGCACTATATAGGGGATAGGGAATGATCAGACAGTGCACTATATAGGGGATAGGGAATGATCAGACAGTTCACTATATAGGGGATAGGGAATGATCAGACAGTTCACTATATAGGGGATAGGGAATGATCAGACAGTGCACTATATAGGGGATAGGGAATGATCAGACAGTGCACTATATAGGGGATAGGGAATGATCAGACAGTGCACTATATAGGGGATAGGGAATGATCAGAAAGTGCACTATATAGGGGATAGGGAATGATCAGACAGTGGACTATATAGGGGATAGGGAATGATCAGACAGTGCACTATATAGGGGATAGGGAACGATCAGACAGTGCACTATATAGGGGATAGGGAACGATCAGACAGTGCACTATATAGGGGATAGGGAATGATCAGACAGTGCACTATATAGGGGATATGGAATGATCAGACAGTGCACTATATTGTGGATAGGGAACGATCAGACCGTGCACTATATAGGGGATAGGGAACGATCAGACCGTGCACTATATAGGGGATAGGGAATGATCAGACAGTGCACTATATAGGGGATAGGGAATGATCAGACAGTGCACTATATAGGGGATAGGGAATGATCAGACAGTGCACTATATAGTGGATAGGGAACGATCAGACAGTGCACTATATAGGGGATAGGGAATGATCAGACAGTGCACTATATAGTGGATAGGGAACGATCAGACCGTGCACTATATAGAGGATAGGGAATGATCAGACAGTGCACTATATAGTGGATAGGGAACGATCAGACCGTGCACTATATAGGGGATAGGGAATGATCAGACAGTGCCCTTGTATTCTGCGTTCACAGTTCAATTAGATGCAATTAGAGTTGTGATACATTGCATGGTTGCATTAAAAGTTCAGATCATCTCATCTCTCTCTCTATTAGGGATGGCTCGATACCACAATTTTGGCTTCGGTACGGTACCACAATCTAATACCGAAGTACCGATATTAAATCGATACCACAAGGTCTGATATTAGCGCGGGTATATTGCACGCGAATGAGAACAATTATGCAAGTTTTGAGTTTATAAAGTGGGAAATTACCACAAATGTTTATTAGTAAATTAATCAGCGAAGCTTATCACATCAAATCAGTCATTTGAAAACTTTCTTGTGAGAAATAATTTCAGCAAAAATCTCTCAAAATTAGCAAATTGCTTCTGGTTTCAAAAGACATCGCACTACACTAAAGCAATCTGCATAATCCGATTCAACATTTCACGCTCGTCTCGGGACGGATAACGGAAATCATTTGAACACGCAAGAGATTTTATAGCATTTCGTAATAACAGTTACAGGAGATATGAGCTCATACGACACACACACACACATACACACACGCCTGTCACTTAGTCACGCTCGCACATTACACATTAAGTTTCCTTAAACAGTCAAATGCACAGAATGATGTACAAATGTCCGTCTTTAGTGAGTATTCACATAAACACAGTCGGCGGTGTCTAACGCGAATGTAAACAGTGCAATAGTATGCGTGCAAATATAATGAGATCTAAATGTCATTGGTTGAAACGAACGCTGGAGATTGTGATATTTGATCTTATGTTAGGCTGTGTGTGTGCGTTGATCAGTGTTAAAAAAACTAAAATGTCTAAATGAGATGGTTTGAATGATCCACTGACCTGTCGATCTCTTAAGAAGTCCTAAAGTCAGGATAGTGACAGATGCTTCTTGGCTAGGTTTGATGGTTCTTCATCAGTTTGCAAAGTCATTACAAATGTCACTTCTACTCCTCTCTTTATTCATTCGTTTTGGGCATCTTGAGTGAGATTCAACTGCTTTATCCATTTTGCCCGTCTATGTTGTTGTCACATTTGCCGGTTGTTTCGGGTCAGTTGGGGTAGCGCACTGCCATCTAGCGGTGAACTTCGGAAAAGCAGCATATACCGAAATGTGCCAAATCATGATATCGTACCGTTTTAAATAAAATATATACCGGTATTTTTCCAGTACCGGTATATCGCGCATCCCTACTCTCTATATCTCTATCTCTCTTGCAGGCGTCAGAGGAATCCTCCTTACGGGCCCTGGAGAGTCTTATGACTGAGTTTTTTCACAGCTGCACCACCAATGACCGCAAGAGAGAGATTGGTGAGCATATGCCTGACACTGGCCTTCACACCCTTATCATTTCCTGATTTTCAGAGTCATTCTTTGTGCTGTTATGATCCGAATAGGCTGTCACTTGTTCATATCAATAGATGTTTCTCTTCTGAAGTGGAAGTATACCGAAATGTTATTATGATCGCCTACATTCACTTCAGTGATGCACATTCGGTGTTCTGCATATTGTCAAGTGTGACAAGTGACGACAAGTGAACAAGTTTCTGTCTTTGTGTAGCACCTACTGCTCTGCAGATCCATATGAAGAAGCCCAGTGTTCGAAACCAGCAGCTACATTTTTATTTCGAACAGGATACTTGACAATTTCATACTGTTTTTATTTCAGCACCATTTATTGAATAAAAGCCTTTACCAGTGTTGCCAACTATTTTCAAAGAAAAGTAGCTAAAGCCTACCCAAAAAGTTAAGTGCTGCTAGATTACGTCATGTGTCCGTTAGCATATCTGTGACGCCACCCTGCTGCGTTCAATGGCAAAGGGTTGTAATAGCAGGGGGAAAGCAAGACCTCGTGCTTGTGCGACAGTACTGGCGACATTTGGAAATTCACTGAGGTTTTTCCAAAAAGTTGCTAGTTTGATGCTAGGCATTTTTACGTAAAACGTTACGTTTAAATAGCTTTTTATTAATGTAATTTTGTGTTTGAGCAAGAAAAAGGTCTGCAAAGCTATAAAGCACAACGTCACTCCAGAGAAAGTTATTCTCTATATGAGTGCACTGTTTCTGAACTCCCTGAAGCCGGTGTAGTCTTGAGTTTTCTTCTGGGGACAAACACGTCACAATTTAAATACCTCATTTAAATAACTGCACAAGGCATATACAAAATAAAGATGCATGATCTGGTTGAGTTAAGTAGTGTGTTATCTTTTCCAAACCATGCACGAAGCGCTTGACCAATCACAACGCACTAATCCATCCGACCAATCAGAGCATGTTGTGCTTTTCAGAAGGAGGGGCTTCATAAAGACTGGAACTAAACAGAATGTTACTGACAGACTGAGAAGAGAGAAGCTGCAACAATGTCAAATATAGGGAAACATTTTTTTTATAAAGGGCACAATAAGTAAAATATATTCATGACAAGTGCAAAAAACAAAATGTTATTGTAATATAAAAGAGAGGTACTGCAACAATAGCCCCTTTCACACAGCAGCCCGGTAAATTACTTGAGTTCTGTCCTGTCTTTTTTCTGGCAAGATACTGTTCAAACAGGGTTGTATTCCAGAAAGCAAGGTTAACTTACTGTCACAAATTCCTTGAACTCTCGGTTGATTAACCCAAAACTTGCTTGCTTGAGGTATGCTGGTACCAGAAACATGTCCGTGAGTAAGTTCAGCCAACTCAGAGTATGTTCCTGGTTAACACCCAAGACATTCTTAACAAAGCGAGGGATCGATGATTCACCATGGAAACGGATGCTAAGAAAGAGCGTGACATTCTCCTTCCTCCTCTTCTTTTGTTTAAAGGGTTAGTTCACCCAAAAATAAAAATTCTGTCATTAATTACTTACCCTAATGTTTTTCGACAACCGTAAGACCTCCATTCATCTTCAGAACACAAATGAAGATATTTGTGTTGAAAGCCGATGGCTCAGAAAGGCCTTCATTGACACCAATGTCATTTCCTCTCTTAAGACCCATAAAGGCACTAAAGACGTCATTACAAAGCCCATCTCACTACAGTGCCTCTACAATCATTTTATGAAGCCACAAGAATAGTTTTTGTGCGTAAAAACAACAAAATAACGACTAATTTAGTATTGTATATTATGTAACTGAAACAAATTTAGTTTATTAATTATGTAACAGACATCTGAATACCTCTTAATCAAAATAACCCTGGAATGTTACCTGCTTTGGTTATGTTCAGAGAGTGAGTTGCCATGGTTACTAACATGCCTTGAAAGTTGAGGTTATCCGCCAACTTACTCTAAAACATACCCAGTATGTCACATAACCTGCTTTCTGGAATACCCCCCTGGGCCTAAGAGGATGATCACACAGAACGCCATTTTTCTCTTAAAAAGGAGATGGAGATTATCACTCATATATATACATATATATATTAGCACGCAATAATACATGCAGAGCCACAGTGGTGATGAATGGAAAAGAAGGCAGGATGTCGAGCGCAAGACGCGGTGCAATGGTCAGTTGTCGGTCTAGCACATGTTTACATAGAAAAACAATTAAAAGCAGCAAAGCTTTATGATTGGCCCAATTAATTTTTTGTGTGTGTTTAAATTCAAACTTGGATACCAATTCTATTTTAGACCCCAAGGCTTTGCAAAATGCCATAACAAGTCCCCCTTAAATGTAGCCTAGAAATCTAGACGTACCCTAGCGGCAGCAAATTTAATCTGCCCGCAAGTGTCGTCTAGGAACTCTCAATACCCTTCTGAGCTGTGTTCCTCAAAATCTGGACGGCCCAATCACATCGTGTATAGAGTCTGTGGGCGGGGCCATAATGATGACGGCTGAGTTGCGTTTGCGAAGCTTCTAGTAAACACAGAAACTGGCGAACGGCGGTCTTTCGAATCAGCTCTGACCGTGACTGAAGTCATTCTTAAAAAGGGAAGATGTGTTTGGAGTTTAGCCGACCGGATACGGCGAATGTTTAATCTATCAACAAGCTCTGTTTCACCTTCATTGGTGCAGCGCTATCCTATCGTGTGAAGAGGGAGTTTGAAAGACAACCGTTTATCCCGCCCCTCAGATTGAGTCCTGTCAATGGTGAGTTTCCAGACCAAACATCTTGATGTGGGTCTGGCTTGTCAGGCTACCTTAAATGTACTGCAGTACAAAAACAGCCTCTAAGGCTTACAGAAGGCTGTAAAAGGGGGCTTTTGTTGGTTCTGTGACATTGCTTATGCTCCTTTATTGTAAGTTGCTTTGGATAAAAGTGTCTGCTAAATAAAATGGAAAATGCTCTATAAACTAACCCTTTTGATGCAGCAAAGCTTGTAAAATAAAAATAAATAATCATGCGACCCCTATAAGGTGAGGAATGTGTCTAATAACTGTTATGTTTTGTTGGTGGAGACCACATTCATGACATTTAAACAGTCTAATAACGAATTACGTAAAATGCTTGGTATTTGTCTTTGTTTGGGTGCATTTGGCCAGATATTTAATCCAAATCCTGTGGCAAAACACGCTTTGAAACTCAGGACATGTAGTTCATTGTATGGGCAATGTACATTTCTCAGCAGTGATTTTTTTTTGTAGAAAATAACCCTTTGTGAAACTGGTCAAGCCAAATAGACGGCCTGTAAACGAGACCCAGAATAAGTCACGCATTGCACCGGAAATGTTCAGTTGCAAAGTCCAGATGGTATCTTAAAAGCTCAACACATGATAGCTCATGTTATATTGGTTTACTTTTTAGTGAATGTATTATTGATTTTCTCTTATGAACAATCCACCCAAATATGACGACGTCCCTTTGGAATGGCTTGATTTATGTTAATGTTGGTTTAGGAAGTCAAGTATACTTAGCCTACATCTGTACAATCTTTTAAGCTCTTTCACACCATGTTTTCAGACAAAACCATATGTTAAAAAACTACCGGAACAGATGCTGTTTCACAGTTCCCAATTGTCACATGAAGTGTTTTTTTTTAAAAATGTTGTCATAATGAGACTGGCATATTTGATGGAGTGAACATAGTGCTGGTAATGTCAGTGTTAAGGGTTCACTTCCAAGGGAACACAACACGCATTGAGAGTAATAAAGTTATTGTTAAGTAGCTTTTACGACTAACTAACATGCTGTAGTTTGAACTCTTCTGGTTTTTGAAATGCTCATCTATGTAGGTGTGCAACAAAGCAATGTTTTATTTTTCATGCAAATATGCAAAACTCTGCTTACAAGGAGCTTTTTTTTAACTTTGAAGTGAAGAGCTTCAATTGTGGGACCAGCCTTCATGCATGCTTTACGGAAGAGGTTCCTTATGTGTCTGTGTGAAAATGTCTTGTATAAGCCCTTTTCATTGCTTTTGATATCAATGCTTATGTGCTCATAATTGAAGGAAGTTTCTGTTGAGTGTTTGTTTGATGTTAATGGCAACAAACCAAAGTAAATCATTTTAGCGACTTCCATGGCTTGCTTTGTTTCATTTAAGTAAGAATGCTTTTTTTGTATTGACTGTTTTGTGGTGTTGTTTATTGCAGAAGAGCTGCTGAACAGCTTTGCGGGGCAGCCTGGCTCATGGAGGCACTGCCTCTACTTCCTCTCTAACAGCAGAAATGAATATGTCATGATGTACAGCCTTACTGTGTTTGAGGTAAAATTAACCCTTCATTTCTTTTCTTTTTTTTCCATCATATTTTTTATGGGGCAGTCGTGGCTTAGTTTAGAGAGTCAGACTAGTAACTCGAAGGTTGCGGGTTTGATTCTCAATACCGCCAGGAAATGACTGAGGTGCTCTTTGACCAAGATACCTACTCACTGCTCCTAATGTGTGTGTCCTAACTTAGATACATTCTGAGTATGGGTTACCCTCACATGTCACTTTCACTTTATCTTATGTAGGTTAACTTTATGAAAGTCCATGATCAGGTTAAACACTAATATTCAAAGGTTTGGAGTAAATTTGAGTTTGTTTGCTGCATTTATGGGACTTATTTAGAATATTACTTATGAGAATATTTTAATTAATCATGCGAGGTGATTTACTAAGATTTTCGCTCGTCAATTTTTTTGTGTCTGTGCAATTATTTACCTCCCAAAAAAACACATCTTAAATCAGATGCTAATGGTTAGCTTGAGGTTGGTTATTATGGAAATGATCCGTCTGCGTCTGTGATCTTTAATTTGCACGTCATCAGTAGATCATGCACAGAACTGTTTACTTCCATCTGCGCTTTTATGGAATTACGCTCTCGACTCCCCAAGTGTACCACATAGTAGCATTTATTTGAACTTTATATATTTTTATTCTGTTTTTAATTAAAAAAAAAAAGTTTCCTTCGAGGATTTATTTAACTTTAAGAGGAATTGGATTGATGATAATATTGCCATGCAAATAAACACCCCATTTTCTTTCAATTTCATTGAAATATGACCTTGATTTATTTGTGCAATTCATCCTAAAATAATATATGCAACTACGGGTATTGTCCGCTGTGTTTAAGATATGAGATGTGACAATACAGTTTGTCTGTCCTTCTCTGCAGAACCTTGTGAACAAGATGTGGGTTGGTGTTGCCAGTGAGGACAAAGCAGAACTTCGTAGCTGCTTGCCCAAGCTTCTGCTATCCCAGCATGCACTGTTGCCTTTCTTCATTAGAAACAAACTCTGCAAAGTCATCGTTGACATTGGACGCCAGGACTGGCCCATGTTCTACCATGACTTCTTTAGCAACACGTTACAGGTAGCTGTTGTTATTTATTATTTACTGCTGTTACTATTAAATGATATTCAACTGAACTGGCTCCATCTTTGTGTTTTTTTGTTGTAGTTAGTTCAGTCGCCGTCTCTAGCGCCGCTGGGTTTGGTTCTGCTTAAGATGACCTCAGAAGAGCTGGTCTGTCCCAGAGAAGACTTGAGTGTTGCTCGTAAAGAGGAGCTGAAGAAACTCCTGCTGGATCAGATACCCACCGTATTGAACCTTCTGACTGGTGAGACACTCTTATTAATTGAATGTTTATGTGGTTGTAAGTATTCGTTAAACTAGAAACTGTATCATTCAATCGGGCCTGCAGTTTCATTTTTAACTCTTGACTCTCTTTTACTTGCAGGCATTCTGGAGACAGTGTGGGACAAACACAGTGTTACAGTCACCACTCCCCCTCCTTCCCCTACGTCAAGAGAGTCAGGTAAGCTTCTGCTTTGGCCCGTCATTGGGCCACTTAAAAAAAATTGTTCTACATCAGTGGGTGCAATTAGTGCTTAAACAGTAACGCTTATTCAGTGATCAATAACTTGAATTAATGTTTAACTATTAGAAACTATTGAAAAAAAATCTATATAAATCGATAATGGGAATTAAGAAAACATTTTATAGATGTACTTTATGTATGTTAAATATATACTATATACACTATATTCAAAAGTATAAAAGTATTGGGACAATCCAATCACGTCCATGGCTGCAGGTGTATAAGCTCAAGCACCTAGGCATGTACACGCTTCTACAAAAACCTTTGTGAAAATATGGGTCGCTCTCAAGAGCTCAGTGTATTCAAGCATGGTACCGTGATAGGTTGCCACCTGTGCAATAAGTCCATTTGTGAAATTCCCTCACTACACATTCCTTGGCCAACTGTTAGTGGTATTATAACAAAATGGAAGCAATTGGGATGAACGGAAACAGAACATAAGGCCACGTAAAATCACAGTGACGTTAGTGCGCAGAAGTTGCCAACTTTCTCAAGTTGCCAAGACCTCCAAACTTCATGTGGCTTTCAGATGAGCTCAAGAACAGTGCGCAGAGAGCTTCATGGAAGGGTTTCCATGGCTGAGCAGCTGCATCCAAGCCTTACATCACCAAGTACAATGCAAAGGGTCGGATACGGTGGTGTGAAGCACACCGCCACTGGACTCTAGAGCATTGGAGACGTATTCTCTGGAGTGATCAATCACGCTTCTCTGTCTGGCAATCCGATGGACGAGTCTGGGTTTGGCTGTTGCCAGGAAGAACGGTATTTACCTGAGTGCATTGTGCCAATTGTAAAGTTTGGTGGAGGGAGGATTATGGTGTTTGTGTTGTTTTTCAGAAGTTGGACTTGGCCTCTTAGTATGGTGAAGCATAAAGAGTTATTTTTAATGGAACTAAGACAATTTCATGCTCCCAACTTTGTGGGAACAGTTTGGGGATGGCCCCTTCCTGTTCCAACATGACTGTGCACAAGTGCACAAAGCAAGGTCCATAAAGACATGGATGAGTGAGTTTGATGTGGAGGAACTTGACTGTCCTTAATCCGATAGAACACCTTTGGGGTGAATTAGAGTGGACACTGTCATCCAGACCTTCTCCCAACATCAGTGCCTTGCCTCACAAATGCGCTTCTAGAAGAATGGTCAAAACTTCCCATAAACACACTCCTAAACCTTGTGGAAAGCCTTCCCAGAAGAGCTGAAGCTGTAATATCTGCAAAGGGTGGGCCAACTCCATTTTAAACCCTATGGATTAAGAATGGGATGTCATTAAAGTTCATGTGCATGTAAAGGCAGGCGCCCCTAAACTTTTGGCAATATAGTGTGTATATGTGACTTGAGAGGGCCTTCATGCCTAATTTGTGACTAGAAATCTCATATTTATGATAATTCAGATAGCATGTTAAGGCGGCATTGCTCAAAGTTGAATCATCTACAATACTGGAGAAAGCACTTTTCCAAAAGGGATTAACAAAATGTGGGTCATTTAACAAAACCAATGGCCATGTGGGTCATCAACCAATACTGATAACCACAAAACAGTCTGTCACTAGTTAAAACTTGCCAGTAAATGATTGTTGTATTAATTGTTTTTTTTGTGTCATTTTCTGTAGGCGTTTTAGGGGGCAACAGCACACAGATGATCCTGGAAGCTGAAAGTGCCGCTCTGTGTCTACTAGCGCTGGAATGTTTGGCTCATCTCTTTAGCTGGATTCCTCTCTCCACTTCTATCACTCCATCCCTCCTCGCTTCTATTTTTCATTTTGCTCGCTTTGGATGCCAGCAGCCAATAAAAACGAAACCTCTGCCCGCTTCGAACGGAGACTCTGCCCCTGGAAATCTCCCAGCCAATGGCGGTGGTGGACACGGCAGGACTGGTCAGATGGTGGGACAGTCCGATCGTGCCAGGCTGGGCGTCATGGCCATGAACTGTATTAACGAGTTAATGTGCAAGAACTGCGTCCCTGTGGACTTTGAGGAGTTTCTCCTACGCATGTTTCAACAGACATTCTACCTACTTCAAAAACTCACAAATACACAATCCCACACCAACACACACACTATCAAAAGCAGATTGCAAGAATTAGATGAAAGGTAAGAGAGAGATGCATTTGCTTCAAACATTTAACTCATTGATGCTGCTGCTTTTTAACCCTCTCCGTCTGTCTGTCTGTCTCTCTCAGCTATGTGGAAAAGTTCACAGATTTCCTCAGGCTTTTTGTTAGTGTTCATCTGCGGAGGATTGAATCTAACGCCCAGTTTCCTCTAGTGGAATTTCTAGCTTTGCTCTTCAAATACACCTTTAACCAGGTAAAACTCCTTCATTTAATGTTCCTGAAAGCGCCAACTCTAACATACCATGTCTAATGATATTTCATTTTCCTGTCCTTTGATTTACCGAAAACTTTCCTTGTTTCCTTTTTGATTAACCACATTTTTAATATTATTTTCTTGGTTAAATTTGAATTTCTGTTGACTAGACTAGAAGATGCTTTTACTTTTCCCAACGGCTTCATCCGTAATGTCATGTTCAGTATTAAAGCGTTATCATGACTATTAAAGGGGTCATAAATTCACATTTTCCCTTGATCCTTTGACATATAAAAAGTTCATTCTACTACAAAAACATCCTTTAAGTTTCAGATCTCAACTTCCTTGTTCACTAAAAATAACATTACCTTCCAAAGGATCCTAATGCTAGGAAAGTGCTTATTTATTTTCCTCTCTCTGAATGTCTTGGTAAGCATTATTAGTTTGTTCGGTACATTTCACTCGTTATTCTCTGTTGAATTTCGACGCAGGCTTTGCAAACAGACTTTTATTGTATGATATTGACCTGACAGTATTGTAACAACATGTAACTAGATGATAATTCTAATCCCTGATCTGTGATCAGTGATTTCTGGTATGATTCATGTAAAGTCAGACTATACATGAATTCTCAAAAATCTTTATTGCTGTTTATGCATCAGTAAATCAAGCCTGTGACTAAACAGTCAACTCTAATAACTCTCCCTTTATAATTGCTGGAGCTGTTAATCACTTCAGTTCAACATGAGTGACCAAGTTCTGCATTTTTGCCAAAACTTTTGTTATAATCAGAGACTGTCCACACTGCTCAATGATTCTCTTATTTCCATCATCTTTGCTCTGTGTTGGTTATTACTTTGAAAAAATCTGTGAGAGTGTAGAAACATGACCGTGATTGGCTACAATGCTCAGCGCTTCAACCTTTTATACGGCAGGAGCTGAAGTACTCTAACTAATCGTGACATGTTAATCTCAGCAGATAAAAAAGGAGTTCCACATTTAAGGCTTATTTCAAATCTACATCTATTAACCAGTCATGGCAGTGGGCGTTTACATTCAAGTCTTAAAGTAGTTTCTCCCCTATGGTAACACATCTGAGTAAAACGGGCAAGAACCAATGTAGGGCCCGAGACATGATTTTTTCCATGGGGAATGATTGAATGGTTCTGGTTTGGTAGATCACGTATAACTGCCCTCATACAAGTTAACACATCATCAGAGAAGAGAAGATTAGCTTCAATAGAGAGGGGACGTTTTTTGTTATTTATTTAAAGATGTTTGATACATGTTCAGTAAAACAGGAAAGAGCACCAAATCCCTAATGCTAGGTTTCTTTTCATTTATCTTGATGTGAAAGTGGCAAAGTTAGTTAGTAAGTAGCACACACTCTCTCTCACTCTCTCACACACACACACACACACACACACACACACACACACACACACACACACACACACACACACACACACACACAATGCAAACCGTAGCCACACATCTGGAGCAGTGGGCAGCCATTCAGTGCGGCGATTGGGTGTTGGGTATCTTGCTCAAGGGCACCTCAGTCATCTGCGGTATTGAGAATCAAACCCACAACCTTCGGGTTACCAGTTTGACTCTGTAACCATTAGGCCATGACTGCCCCCAAAAGTTTTCTCATGGGTCATGAGTGGTCCTAGGCCCCCTCGTTTGCATGTCTTCTTCGCTCCTCTTAAGAATGAAGGAATTTCCCTTCTGAATTGGAGCATGGATCACCTGTGATTTACTGACTATTCGTTGTTTGACATATCCACAGAACTGTGACTGTTCGGGACAAATACACATACTGTTACACCCCTAATATGCATTGATAAATAATAATTACTGCAATATTTGAATTGTTAGAATTGTCCATTTTAATTTCATGGTGACTTAAGACGGCTACAATCAGAGAAGGAAAATAGCCTTTTATTTGAAAGTTATGACCGGTTTTGATGTACTTCAGGAAACAAAATAAAAAATGCAATTCATTACCACTGATTGAGCCCTAAAGTTCTTAAACTTTACGTTTTTGTGCCTTTTTCTCTTCATTTAAACGTCTGTTTATTTTGTTGTAGCCGAGTCACGAGGGTTACCTGGCCTGTCTTGACATCTGGAGTATATTCCTGGACTACCTGACCACCAAGATCAGAAGCCGATTGGCTGACAGAGATAGTGTCATTAACAGGTACATGTCTGTGGACTCAAATGAAAGTTTGTGTGAATTGTGTTTGTTTTATATAGGCTGCTCAAGCTTTGAACATTGGTGTAATCCGTGTCTGTTTGACCAGGTATAAAGATGCTCTAGTTCTGCTGCTGCGTGAAGTTCTTAACAGGATCCAGTTTAGGTTAAACCAGAGTCAACTAGAAGAACTCGACGATGAGACCCTTGACGATGATGTGAGAATCAATCAAACTTACACGCATGGTTATAGTTGCTAAAGCATAATGTTTTTGCTGAATTTTTGGAAATCTTTCCCCTCTGGTCTCTATAGCAACAGACGGAATGGCAACGATACCTGCGTCAGAGTTTGGAAGTGGTTGCCAGGGTGATGGAGCTGCTACCGTCCCAGACCTTTTCTGTTGTGGTAGGTGTATATGAGTGGGTGATGATTTCTCTCTACTGAAAACAATGAACTCTCCATTGGCAACAAAAAGTGTTGAATATGGAAGCAATTTTAAATCAGAATTTGCTGTAATCCACATAGTATTAGAGTTGTAATCAAATGAATTACAAAATCCCAGTTTATAAACTATTAGCCTAAATTCAGTTGCTAAATATAATAATCAACACTTAAATAACACATTGTATATGCAAACTTCACATAAGGCAGTTTTTGCATTAACTTCTAAATCTAAACTCCAATTTGTTGAACTATAATAATTTAAAGCTTACACAGTGGCTGTCATTTTCATAATTTCAGATTTATTTAGACATGCATTTATTAAGACTTCAGTAAAACACAATATAATGGATATATTGGCTAAAATAGTGCATGTATTTAGTATATTCTGTAGTGAACTAACAGTTATGGACACTGAATGACTTCTGAGGTAAATGTGATGCTACGTGACATTGTTTACAAGCTGTTTTATTGAAGTCTTGCCACCGTTGAAATACTGATTGAGCGATTACGATTTGGTAAGTTGTAATGTATCCTCAACTTACCTTCTGATGTTAATTTCATGTTTATCCTTTGACTAGAAAGAGATGATCATGTTCACTCGTGCGCCGCCGCTTGAACTGACGCGCATATACAGTGATCCGTCACGTCACATTAAAAAGTTTTAAAATGGCAGTGTTTACATTTTAAATCTCCTGAACTCCAAACTGAATGTCAGAATGGGAAAGAAAGGTGATTTAAGCAATTTTGAGCGTGGCATGGTTGTTGGTGCCAGACGGGCCGGTCTGAGTATTTCACAATCTGCTCAGTTACTGGGATTTTCACACACAACCATTTCTAGGGTTTACAAAGAATGGTGTGAAAAGGGAAGAACATCCCATATGTGGCAGTACTGTAGGTGAAAATGCCTTGTTGATGCTCGAGGTTAGAGGAGAATGGGCCGACTGATTCAAGCTGGGCTACAAGCTCACCAAAATTGGACCGTTGATGTGCGCTGGATGTGCATCCCGCACAGGGGCGTAGCACCAAATTTTGGGCCCTGGGTACAAACCATCTTGCTGGGCCCCCGTACCATGTATGTGTATGTATAGAAAACGGACTTCCCTGCCTTGGGCCCTGGTTACTCAGTACCCTTTATCCCCCCAGTCCCACGCCCCTGATCCCGCAAATCTCCATCAGCTGCAAGATGCTCTCCTATCAATATGGGCCAACATTTATAAAGAATGTTTTCAGTACTTTGTTGAATCAATGCCACCTAGAATTAAGACGGTTCTGAAGGCGAAAGGGGGTCAAACACAGTATTAGTATGGTGTTCCTAATAGTCCTTTAGGTGAGAGATTTTTATTATTTATTGCATTTTTCATTTTAATTTCTCTTTGTTTCCTTTATTGATTGCATGTTAAATGGTTGGCAAATTCATTATGACGTATATAATGACCATGATTATGTGTTTGTTTTTAGTTTCCAGTACTCCAGGAGGATCTGGATATTTATCTTGGGCTGCAACAGTTTATCGTGAGATCAGCATCAAGTGAGTTTCTTTTCATGGTCACATTCTGAATATTCAGCAGTTTTATAGATAGTAGCTATATAGCTACACACTGTAGCTCAAACTTTTTGTTGCAAATGCAGTTCCAGATGCATTGTTTGGGGTAAACTATTTGTCTTGGAGAATGCAATCCTGGCATGCTCAAGCTCATTGAAAAATACCATGCAAGATATTTCATCTTTGCTCAGAATCCAAATGTTAATGTTTTCTATATCTATAATCCTACTGAAGTGTAAAGGGGAATTTGATGGAAATATGATCTCGTTGACAAATTTCCTTGTTTTTCAGGCTGTACTGCCTGCCCTCCCCACACTTTTTTTTTCTTCTTTTGCTATCTGACTTCCTTCTATCAAATATCTTGTATAAATATTTTCCCCATGGCATGGGGATTTTGTGTTTGACCTGAGACTATAATTATCAGCCCATGGAAGCAGGCTCATTTGACAAAGGCTGTACAACTACAGACAAATAAAACATTACCGGTTTAAAGTTTGGGGCAGCAAGATTTTTAAAAATGTTGTTAAAAGTCCCTTATCCTCACTAAAGCCAAGTAAAAATGGCGTAAACTATTTAAAATAAAAATATTTAATTTAATGCTTTTTTTCCTTTTCTTTTTTTAATCTTACTGACCCAAAGCTTTCAAACAGTAGTGTTCCTTCTGTTGATTGCTTGAGCATTTACTCACTCAACCCATTGCGTAAGTATTTAGTATCTGGACGTGTAATGTTCAGTCTGATGGTACTTTGTGGCGGTTCTGTTCTCATGTGGCTCGTAAGCTGTTGTTGAGTGGTTTTACACCTCTCTCTCTGTCTCTGTCTCTGTCTCTGTCTCTGAACAGGTCGCAGGCTGAACATCACAGCGGAGGCCGACTGCAGAAGACTACACTGCGCACTCAGAGACCTGAGCTCTCTGCTGCAGGCCGTGGGACGCCTGGCCGAGTTCTTCACAGGGGATGTTTTCACCGCCCGCTTTAACGACGCTCTCGCCATCGTGCAGAGGTCAGTTCCTGATTCACAATTCCTCATTTAAAGGCAACACTACCTCCTTATGTGTAGCCTACTTAATGTTCCCTGTTTTCATTTTTTTTAAAAACATTTCCTATATTTGACATTTTTGCAGCTCCTCTCTTTTCAGTCTGTCACTAATGCTTTTTTAGTTCCTGTCTCTATGATGCCCCTCATTCTGAAAAGCTTAATGTGCTCTGATTGGTCTGCTGGATCAGTGGGTTGGGATTGGTCAACGGCTTTGAGAATTTTGGAAATATCACACCCCCTTACCATAACTATACATTTTTAACACACTACTAACTCAACTCAACATTTTTTGTGTATGCCTTGTGCAGAAATTTTTAAATGAGTGATATTGTGATGTGTTTGTCCCCAGAAGAAAACTCAAGACTACAATGGCTTCAGGGAGTTCAGAAACAATGTGCATTCAAATAGAGAATAACTTTCTCTGGAGTGACGTTGTGCTTTATAGCTTTGCAGAATTGTTTCATGCTCAAACACAACATTACATACTAAAAAAAGCAGAACATGTGAAAAAGCATTAAACACCTTTAATTTACTGTTTTAACTCCTCTTACTAAAGGGTAAACCCTGTCTTACTAAGCAAATTATTACTAATTTAACTGTGAACTGCAAACTGTCCAAATAAAAACTAAACCAAACTAACAAATAGGTTTTGGTTTTACTTTCACAAGTAGAATGTATTTCTCTGTTGATGCCAACACTGTGTGTCAAAGTAATATGCAAATGTATGCAAACAAATTTATATTAATTTAGTAATTGAAAGCGGGAAATATTAATACAGATTGATTTCTGTTTAGTTAAATGCAAATAACTGACTGAAATATGTGATGTTTAATTCTTTGATGTTTCTCCTCTCAGATTGGTGGAAGTGTCGTGTTACGGTTCTCAGATCAGCCTGTACGATGTAGAGATGGCTGTTCCTTCAGTGCTGAAACCAGATCTTATAGATGTGTAAGCAGTCACAAACACTGTTCAATGTGCTTTCTGATGCCAGTTAACCTAAATGTGAATCGTTTTTGTAATAACACCTAATCTGTTTTTTTAGCCACGCACAGTCATTGGCCGCTCTGCAGGCGTATTCTCATTGGCTGGCTCAGTTCTGTGGGGAGGTGCAGAGACAACAAGATCAAACGCAATTTGTCGATCTCATAAGGTCCAGCATGGCTGCCACGACCCCTCTCATCAATGCCAAGGTCACTTGATTTTTATGAATGATTACATTTAGAGCAAAACATATTGGTAGTACTGATATCGTACTATGTATAATTTCATACAATTAAGTTGATTTTGCTGATATCAAGGAAACTATGAAAGCTTGTTTTTGCCATGGAATAAAACAAATAAAGCAATTGTGAATACATCTCAAAATTGACTCCCAATTGCAAGGAAAAATATTCAGACTTTCCTTTCCTCTCTGTGGAGAGATTTGAAAATCTCAATAAAAATTGAGTTTTATTTTTTTTATTCTGTGGCAGAAACAAGCTCCAATAATAAACAGATTATTGTGCTAGTAAAATCTATTGAATGTCTTATGAATGAGTTCTTAGTATTTCCTTTCTGTGATGGGGTGGCTCAGAGATAAGTTACAATAGTTTGTTGAATAAAATGCTAGATTTAGTTTGTGTAACCAACATAATATCCAGAGAAAAAGATGCTAAAATGTGGGACTTTAAACTCTTTCCCCACCAGATTTTTGATCATTTGCAGAATTTCATGGCACCCAGTATATTTCATGGCCCCCAAGTTTCGTATGATTATCTGAACTTTTTTTTATTATTATTTAACAGCCCTGCTTTACCCCAGCTTTCAGGCATTCTTTTTTTTAATCAACACTTGTATATGGTTACATTTCATAAAAAAATATTTTGAACAGAAAGCTGTTTTTCTGCTCCTTTTGTGCCTGTTTTGATCTAGAGGTTGTGTACTCTTTCAGAAGATGTGTAATAGTGCCCTCTACTGTATAACAACAGTAATTCTGTCAATGGCAGGGAAATCGTTCATATTAAACAAGCCCGAAATACACAGGACTCTTATTTTGAAGTGTGTGTATATGTATATGCTTTACTATTTACAGCTGCTCATTCAAACAGATGAGGGAGATTTAAAATATGGATTCTTACAATAATCTACAACATATTGCAATTTAAACACACAAAGTAAACATTGTCATAATTTATTCAGCCATGGCGTCTTCATTGTAAGGTTTTTAGTAGCGACGTACAAAGCTATATATTTATTTGTGGGGTTGTCTTGTTTCTTTCTGTTTTGTAGTCTACAGCAGATTTTTAGATTAGATAATCTTCTGTTTAACCAGTTATTCTTCATTCGTTGTCCTTGATAAACTCTAATCCGTCTGATCTCTGTGTTTCACAGGTTCCAGAGAAGTTGCTGTTATCTGCGTGCCATCTTCTGGTCTCCATGTCGACCACCGTGCGACCGGTGTTCCTGGTGTCGTTGCCGGCGGTGCAGAATATCTTTAACCTGATCACAGATAATCATAACCACAGATTACCTCAGGAGGTGTGTGTGTGTGCACATGAGTTTATATTGGTCCGACAGAGTTTTGTACTCTATTTGTTTCCCTCTGTATTTGTTTGTGATTTTATAATGTTTGTTTTATTTTCCCCCTGCAAGGCTCACGTCCTCGTGTGTCGAGCTCTGTCTAACATGTTGCTGTTGCCATGGCCCAGCCTACCAGAAGCGGAGCAGCAGTGGCCTAGCCGTTCATCCAATCACGCGCGACTTCTGAGCAGTCTGACGCAGCAGTACCGCCTCCTGCCCCGCCCACCCAACCATCACCCCAACAGTAAGAGCAACAGATGAATATTGATGGGATTTATCAATAGCAGTGTCAAATATTATATATACCATTTGAAAATTGTGTGTGTATGGATAGATGGATAGATGGATGGATGGATGGGTATAGGATTATTATAAGATTTATTTCCACAAATAAATGAGGCCTTAAACTGATCTGAAAATATCGGAGTGGGAGCAATCTGTGGTTAGGACAAAAAATTGAATTGGGTCACTTGAACCATTTAATGAAAATGCAGCATAAACAATACCGTTCAAAAGTTTTGGGGTTGGTAATATTTTTATTTATATATAGGTTATTTATATATGTAATGCAATTTTTTTTTTTTTTTTTTGGACAAGGCTTTTTTTAATCAGTTATTCTTTAAAGTATTTTAAAAAATGATAATGTAAATAATAATGTGTCCCTCAGGTAAAGTGGTGATCCAGCAGACTCTGTGTGTATTGAAGGATCTGGTGGACAGTATTTCAGGAGAGGCCACCAAATCACGTCAGATCTGTTACCACAGCCTGCAGGAGTCTGTCCAGGTCACGCTCGCACTGTTCCCTCAATTCATCCAGCAGCCAGGTGAAAAAAATAATTTTTTCACTTCATTAATAACATCCATGTTTATGACCTTGACTGCCTTCTGTTGCTGTAATGATCTTTGCTGAGGAATCATTGGGCTGATTTATTGCTTTACTCACACACACACTCTCTCTCTCTCAGATGTGACAGATGAGATGCTGAGTTTCTTTCTCACGCTGTTTCAAGCGCTGCGTGTGCAGATGGGTGTGGCCTTCACAGAGCAGATCATTCAGACCTTCCTCAGCATGTTCACCAGGTGATCTCAGCTTCCTAACGTTCACTAATCGATCATGTGTCTCTGCGTCTATTGATGCTAACTGATCTCCATGTTCCTCAGGGAGCAGTTGGCGGTGAGCATCTTACAGGAGGGCAGCTCGGGCTCCAGAGTGGTTCAGAAGTTTCTCAAGATTCTGCAGGTAAATCTTTTTTTTATCTCTATCTAAAGTTTTTTTCTGACTTATTTCATATGTCAAGCATTACAGGTTTAAACATGCTGTTCATCTTTGATTTATTGTGTCAGGTTGTGGTTCAAGAGCCTGGCCAAACCTTCAAACCTCTGTTACCCAGCATCCTCAGCCTTTGTTTGGACCAGGTTTACCCAATAGTGGCCGAGGTATGATATATGAATAAAAGTGTTTACATTTAAAATTCACTTTCCAGCAAAGATTCATTTGATTTACATTTAAAGGGGTGGTAAAACACCATTTCACTTTTCTAACTTTAGCTAGTGTGTAATGTTGCTGTTTGAGCATAAACAACAACTGCAAAGTTACAAGATTCAAAGTTTAAAGCATAGGTAGATATTTGCTTTTAAAGAAATCAATTTCTAAGGACTACAGCAAACAGCCGGTAGGGAACTACAGCCTTTTCCTCTTGACTTGCTGACATCAGCAGCTCCAATATTTACATAAACCCCTCCTCCAAGAAGAGTAAATAAGGGAGGCGAGTCCATTTTTTTTTTTGATATGGAGAAGAGTAGGCTGGAGTGTGCTAGGCGGTTAGCGAATCACAGAACAGCTGGGCCAGCTAACCAATCTGTAGCCTGACCTGGTCATACTGAATTCTAGTCAGAATATGAGTCTGAAACTGCTTCATTGGGCTGTGATTATGAGGAGTGTTTCAACCGAACCAGGAAAGACATCAATTGGATAGACCTTTGTAGGTCTAGACCTTTGTAGGTTTCTGTTCGGGGATAATTACTCCTCTATGGAGCAATGCCAGACCGAATTGCCCGACCTAAAAAAATTGTGGGCGGGGCTAAATTCGGCTGGCATCCAGGCTAACCAATCTGAGCCCATTGCGTATTTTTGAGGGACTGGCTTCATAGAACCAGTAAACTATCAAGTCGTTAGAAGGAGAGACAGAGCAGTGTACAATAAAGGTAAAAAGTATGAAAAATAATGCATTTTTTAAAAAAATGAAGCATGAACAAGTTACAGTGCACCCCGCAAACACACTCAAGCCTTCGTAAAAATGTGTTTTACCACCCCTTTAAATTGCCAGAAATACGGAATATATACTCATTGCCGTATCATTAAGTGATATCTTGTTAACTCTTTGTACAATCACACCGGTGTGATCAGTCTTGGCTGGTTCCTGGATGGTTAAATAAAACTGGTGTGACATGCTGGGACTTGACTGTAAATTTATACAGTAATTCATAGTTGTTTCTTGCAAAAACTGAATGTGACACTATTTTACAGTAAAAAAGTTTTTGACCATATTTTGTCAAATATCTTGACCAGTAAACCAATTTGTTTTTAAAGTAGCATTTTTCTTTTTTCCCCTGTAAAAATTACATCATCAAATTTTATTTAGTAGAAATCACAATGCAGAACATTTATTTCATTAGCATTTACAAGACAAACATTATTTTAAAATGATCATTTTCTAGCAGAACAAAGAGTTTAGTGATTTAAAGGTACATTAAAGTCACCATGAAATCAATTTTTTTCAATAGAATATCATAGTATTTATTATTGTTTTATCAGTTAGGGATGGGCATTTTTGTCAATTTTTCATTTTGATCAATAGGTCTCAAAAACGAGTAATCGATTAACCATGGCGGGGCTTGTGCGGGGGAAGACTGTTACGAAAATTTATGTTGACAAAAACATGAGATGTTTATGCAAATATGAACATATAACTGCTAGATTATAATGCCTAAATGTCTTTGAAAAAGATTCTAAATAACCGTCTCAAATAACCCAGTCAATGATATCGGGCATTGTATTCGAGCTGAAACTGTGAATACACCACCGCAGAGCTTTGCTAGAGAATTAATAAACTCAACCAAACGCATCCTATATGAGATTAATCAGATATATACCTATTACAATTTACATCTGCCCAAAAGGACGCAAATGCCCGTGTGAACTTGGTCTTGCTAGTGTTTTACAGGCTTGATAGGGAAACTCATTTTGAATGTGCGCTTCCCTTCACAACAAGGCTAATAAACGGGCAACGAAACCACAGATCATTTACAACACTATAATCGTGTTCTCATTATATTTCTATGTAGCTAACCAATCAGACCTCAGTTGCCGACCAAAATGCCGCCACAACTATTTCCAAGAAATATACAAATATATTTCAAGTCAGGGCGATCGTTTTTATGATCGATTGTCGCTGTAACGTTCAAGTTCTCGACCACTGTTGCCCATCCCTATTATCAGTGCACTTAATTTTTCCAATTCCAGGCAAAATCAAATTCCCACCCTTTTTTGTATTTTTGAGAAGCTGTTTCACTTGGAAATATGTCATAATAGAGAAGAAAAGATTATTGCAACTTCTGTTTCATGCCGATCTTCATCTCTGTGTTCTGCAGCGTTCCTGTCCTGATGTGAAGGCTGAGATGTTTGAGCTGCTCTTCCAGATTCTTCATCAGAACTGGAGGTTCTTCTTCAAGAGCTCAGTGTTGAGCAGCGTACAGAGAACCGGAGCCGAAGAACTCATGGAGAACCAAGCGCAGTTCACTACTGCCATGCAGGTATTGAGCGCACTCGCATAACTGCATATCTTTACCATCAAGAAATAACCTCCCTTCAAATGTGGATCCAAGTATATGCCCTCACATGACATTTTGTTGGGTGCTATGTTCCAATTTTTGTTTTATTTTGTTTGGTACTATTATTTTAGCTTTATTATAGTTTTAACATTTTTAATTAACAAAAAAAATTATTTAAAAGGTTTCACGTTCATTTTAGTTTTTTTTTTTTAAAATTTCATTGTGCTCTTTTTTTATTTTATTTTATTTAAAAAATAATAATATCGCTATTTAGTTTTAATTTATATTTCAGTGTTATTTTTTATTTATTTACAGGTAATCATTGTAGTCCTTCGACTTATTTCAGTTTATTGCCAAGGCAAAATTTCATTTTTTTTGTATGTTTTTCCAACTAATATTTATATTTTATTACAGTTAACAGAAATGTTTTAATTTCAGTTTTGTTTGATAGTAATAACCCTGATGTTTGGTCTTGAAATCTCATTGGTCTGTACATCGCTGTATATGATTATTTTTGGGTCTTTTTAAGATTTATTATTTGGTTGTTACCAGAAACTCGTTAAATACGATTTATATTAAAGGTGCACTATGTAGTATTTTTGCCGTAAAATATCCAAAAACCACTAGGCCAGTGTTATACATTTTGTTCAGTTGAGTACTTGCAATATCCCAAATGTTTTCAACTTTTTGTCAATTGTGAGAAAATTGCTATTTTAACTAAGGACCTGGACAATTCAGCATAGCGTTTGAGGGAGCCGCCTTTCAATCGCGTCATATCTGTGTTACCCTCGGTTTTATTCTGCAGTGTGAACATGTCACAGCAGCGCTGAGCGAACGCACAGAGTAACGTCATAACAATTTTAAACACACTTGAATGTATCTAATATGAAAAACAGAGCTGCTTTACCTTATAATCATGACTGGAAAAAAATGGAAGTGCGCGCGCCCGGCGAGTGTGTCCCGTCATAATAAAAGTCCCGGTACTCGCGACCCGTGTGTTTGTTTAACAATCCCTCCAGCGGCAGTGTTCAGCTCCACAACACTCGGTCCTGCTCTGCTTTACACTATAGTCACGTTAATAACCACATCCATGAACATGATTTCTGCCTGAGTCCTATTTTCCACCGGCTGTGAGGTGAAGACCACATGTCCCAAGATACTGCACTCACACTTGGTGTCATCAAACTACGCCTTTGTTTAGAATAGCCGCCCTCCAGTGGACGGAAAGTTGCATAGTGCACCTTTAAATAGTAGTGCTGGTTTGTTTGATTCTTGTGTCTGATCATCGTGTCTTTGATTTGCAGGCATTTGGTCAGTCTTTCCTACAGCCGGATATTCACATCTTCAAACAAAACCTGAGTTACCTGGAGGTCCTGAACACCAAACACAAGTTGTACCACAGGGTAAGACACACTGATGTATGTGTACACTTGCTCAAATCAGGTTGTTAAAAGTAGTAAAAATTCTACAGCTTTTTAATATTAATTTGCAAAAAAGTGCGATATTATCCATTTTGATGATGTGAACACTTTCCATTACGTGTGTGTGTGTGTGTGTGTGTGTGTGTGTGTGTGTGTGTATAATTTCAAGACAAACTATGATCAAAATGAGCACTAGAGATTTCTTTGTAGCCACCATTTCATCTGTTTTTTGTACGCCTTGACCTTGTACAGTCTGACATTAATGACAACTGAGATCTTGATATGGCTTTCAGCGGGATCATGCTTGTACTGTCTGACAAGCAACAATTGTAAAGGACAATTATAAATCGCACCTGGCTTTAGTCATGAAATATTGTCACGCATTTGTGAAAATCAGCTAATTGTAGACTTCTTTAGAGGACGATAGGACATGTTCACATGTTTTGCTGAGAGAACTGATGAACTCACGAGCAGCTGATACTGAGCATGTGCGTGTAACTGAATGTGCAGCGGTTCTCGGATCAGCAGTACAAAATCCGTTTCTTTCAGACACATTCGATACTCAGAACCGACGAGCTCTGTGTTAGCAAGCACCAGTCCGGTTCTTTTTTGTCTTTCTATAGACTGTACTCACAAAGATATGACGATCAAGATAAACTTAAAAATTCGCCGGAGTTGTCCTTTAGTTGCCCTTTTTGTGTACATGCATGTTTTTACATTGTACTTGCATTTTAAAAATGACCTGCATGTAATTACATCTGTAATTAATTCCTGTAGTTACACTTTATAATTATACTATTGGAACTTCCCTTACTCCTAACTCTACCCTTAAACTGACACACACCACCACACCTGTCTCTAACTTTACCCTTAAACTGACACACACCACCACACCTGTCTCTAACTTTACCCTTAAACTGACACACACCACCACACCTGTCCCTAACTTTACCCTTAAACTGACACACACCACCACACCTGTCACTAACTTTACCCTTAAACTGACACACACCACCACACCTGTCACTAACTTTACCCTTAAACTGACACACACCACCACACCTGTCTCTAACTTTACCCTTAAACTGACACACACCACCACACCTGTCACTAACTTAACCCTTAAACTGACCCATACCACCACACCTGTCCCTAACTTTACCCTTAAACTGACCCATACCACCACACCTGTCCCTAACTTTACCCTTAAACTGACCCATACCACCACACCTGTCACTAACTTAACCCTTAAACTGACCCATACCACCACACCTCTCTCTAACTTTACCCTTAAACTGACCCATACCACCACACCTGTCCCTAACTTTACCCTTAAACTGACACACACCACCACACCTGTCCCTAACTTTACCCTTAAACTGACCCATACCACCACACCTGTCCCTAACTTTACCCTTAAACTGACACACACCACCACACCTGTCCCTAACTTTACCCTAACTGACAAACACCATCACACCTGTCTCTAACTTTACCCTAACTGACAAACACCATCACACCTGTCTCTAACTTTACCCTAACTGACACACACCACCACACCTGTCTCTAACTTTACCCTAACTGACAAACACCATCACACCTGTCTCTAACTTTACCCTTAAACTTACCCATACCACCACACCTGTCTCTAACTTTACCCTTAAACTTACCCATACCACCACACCTGTCCCTAACTTTACCCTTAAACTTACCCATACCACCACACCTGTCCCTAACTTTACCCTTAAACTGACACACACCACCATACTTGTCTCTAACTTTACCCTTAAACTTACCCATACCACCACACCTGTCCCTAACTTTACCCTTAAACTTACCCATACCACCACAGCTGTCTCTAACTTTACCCTTAAACTTACCCATACGACCACACCTGTCTCTAACTTTACCCTAACTGACACACACCACCACACCTGTCTCTAACTTTACCCTAACTGACAAACACCATCACACCTGTCTCTAACTTTACCCTTAAACTTACCCATACCACCACACCTGTCTCTAACTTTACCCTAACTGACACACACCACCACACCTGTCTCTAACTTTACCCTAACTGACAAACACCATCACACCTGTCTCTAACTTTACCCTTAAACTTACCCATACCACCACACCTGTCCCTAACTTTACCCTTAAACTTACCCATACCACCACACCTGTCCCTAACTTTACCCTTAAACTGACCCACACCACCACACCTGTCTCTAACTTTACCCTTAAACTTACCCATACCACCACACCTGTCCCTAACTTTACTCTTATACTTACCCATACCACCACACCTGTTTTTAACTTTACCCTTAAACTTACCCATACCACCACACCTGTCTCTAACTCTACCCTTAAACTGACACACACCACCACACCTGTCTCTAACTTTACCCTTAAACTGACACACACCACCACACCTGTCTCTAACTTTACCCTTAAACTGACACACACCACCACACCTGTCCCTAACTTTACCCTTAAACTGACACACACCACCACACCTGTCCCTAACTTTACCCTTAAACTGACACACACCACCACACCTGTCTCTAACTTTACCCTTAAACTGACACACACCACCACACCTGTCCCTAACTTTACCCTTAAACTGACACACACCACCACACCTGTCCCTAACTTTACCCTTAAACTGACACACACCACCACACCTGTCTCTAACTTTACCCTTAAACTTACTACATTGTACTTATTTTTTAATACAGTTAAGGTAGTTAAGGCCGCCTAATATAAAGTGGGACCCAAATGCTTTATCTCAAATAAAATACGCTAGAGCAATTTTTGGACTCGGCACCCCAAAATTAGCATGAAACAATTATTGGATTTCATTTAGCAAATATGATGGCAGGGCGGTGTAATCAAAGCGCAAATTGTGCTGTGGTTCGGTTAGTGACGTGTGGTCATGTGTGGATTTCAGAAGCTGTTCCGGAACTCCATGCTGTTCCATTTCATAAATGTTCTTCTGCAAGTGCTCCTGCACAAGAGTCACGACCTGCTCCAGGATGACATCACGCTGGCGCTCTACAACATGGCGGCTGTGGATTTCCAAGCGTTCTACTCTTCCTTCTTGCCAGAGTTTCTCAATGGCTGCCAAGGCATCGACCCACACCAACGCACAACGCTTGCCCGAAACTTCACACCAGAGAGGGTGAGTGAACATGACCGATGTGGTTAATCCCTGAGGCTCTAAGTACTTGAGGGAGTTTTTTTTTTTTTTTTTTTTTTTTTTTTTTTAAACACAGATGAGAAGGGATGGAACATTATCTGAGTGTCATCCTGTTAGCCAAGCTTTGCCTGGCAATCAAAATAATGTAATTGTTCAAATAATTCTCTTGCTCACCAAGACTGCATTGATGTGATCAAAAAAACAATTTCAAATAACTGTTTTCTATGTGAAATATATTTTAAAATGTAATTTATTCCTGTGATCAAAGCTAAAATTTTCAGCATCATTACAACAGTCTTCAGAGTCACATGATCCTTCAGAAATCATTCTAACATGCTGATTTGGTGCTCAAGAAACATTTCTGATTATTATTAATGTTAAAAACAGTTGTGCTGCTTCATATTTTTTTCATGATTTTTTGATGAATTAAAAAAAGTCAAACAGAACAGCGTTTATTTGAAATGGAAGTCTTTTAGCCTGACAAGCCAGACCCACATCAAGATGTTTGGTCTGGAAACTCACCATAGACAGGGCTCAATCCGAGGGGCGGGATAAACGGTTGTCTTTCAAACTCCCTCTGCACGCGATAGGATAGCGCTACACCAACCAGAGCAACGAAGGTGAAACAGAGCTCGCTGACTGATTAAACATTCGCCGTATCCGGTCGGCTAAACTCCGAACACATCTTCCCTTTTTAAGAATGACTTCAGTGCCGCTCTTTGTTCTTTTCTCAGATAAAAGCTTAACTCAAGTCTTCCAAAATCGCAGTCAAAACTAATTCGAAAGACCGCCGTTTGCCAGTTTCTTTTTTTACTAGAAGCTTCGCAAACGCAACTCGGCCGTCGTCATTATGGCCCCGCCCACCGACTCTATACACGATGTGATTGGCCCGGCAAGAGTTAGGCGAACACAGCTCAGAAGGGTATTGAGAGTTTCTAGACGACACTCGCGGGCAGATTTTAAAATTGCGGGCAAATTTGCTGCCGCTAGGGTGCGTCTAGATTTCTACGCTAGAAGTCTTTTGTAACATTTATAAATCTTGTGAAAGGTCATGCATATTCCCCTTTCCTTTCTCTTTGGAATTTAGAGTGCAATATGACCAAGACATTTTAAGCCAGGTTTTGTCAGATTCACAAAACATGGGTTGGATGATGTCATGGGGTGCAGCATGAACAGTCTTCATGTTTTAACATGCAAGTCACGTCTCTTTTTTTCCTGTCTTTTCCACCCCTCACAGGACCTGCCGTCGTTTTCTCAGGGAGTGTATCGTATCGTGAACGACCTGCGCTTCTACAGACTGTGCAATGGAAGCCTTCCACCAGGAACGTTGAAATTATAGCAGCACATCACACCTGCCACACAGCCAAACCACGGCCCACCTTCCTAAGGACACGGATCACTGCTTCAGTGGTCATGTATTGCCTTTCGCCACGGGCCAGCCTGTGATCTCAGTGGCGGCGTGTTCTGAGAGCTGCAGGGCTATCTATTGTCAGCTTGTTTTATGTTTATTTCAGCTAGATTTTACACGTTGCCAATGATCAAGAGGCCAAAGTGGATGTTCTACAGCTGCTGTCGAGATACTCGTCCAAAATGCGGTTAAAGGCGCTGCGGTTTGGGTTCCACTGTTGCATTTATTTAAATCGGAGCAGTGCTTTCCCAATTACGTGTTGTTTTAAAAGGACTGGTGTAACTGAAAGCACACTTATTTTGTTGAACTGAACGGATGGAGTTTGAAATGCAGTGGTGTAGAGTTAAACGAACACATCAAGACGCCGTCATGTGGATTTTCCTCAGGCTGTTGTTGAGTGAAGCATTTGCTGGAGTTCTGAATGGTTTTAAATCGAACGAGTGCAACGCAGAGCACTGAATTATTCTTTCTCTTAAATGTCTGGTTTTATTGGCCTCTCCTGATTTCCACGGAGATAGGCTCACATCTTTTTCATATCATTCCATCCTGATCCAGGAGAAACAAACCTTCAATAAAGTTTTATAATGAAATGCTTTTTTCTTTTTCTTGCTTTATGGTTGTGTTGTTATATTCACACACAAGTGCTGCATGATTTGTATTTAAACGCCATTTAATTTATATTAATTGCAGTTAATCATTCCTTCCAAACAAATTCATTTTCAGGTACAAATGTAGCAAACAACTTTAAATAAGTGACTGGATTTTTGTGTGCGCGCACGCAAATAGCTAACCTTGTTGGCAAATGCTATTTACACTAACTCCACCCACTGATGTCTGTTAGAGCCGGTCACAATTACGGAAGACACAAGATTTTTTTATTGTAACAGTGGTGTAGGGGTAAAGTGTGTGGCATGAAGTTTTGCCGCAAATCAATTTGATTCCGCCTTTTAAATAGAATCTGCCACTATAAGTATAAATGTCTAACTATTGCACTTATTGCAAATAAAATACTGCTTTTTTACATAGTCTAAATAGAATATATTACCATTTTCACTGCATTATTAAAATTAATATCCTTTTTCAAATAACCTAAATTGCTAATTTTGCGCTGCTCTGAGCTCGCCAGTGATTGCGCAATCACGTCGAAAACGTCACACCAGACGTAAGCGGAAGTAGTGTACCGCCCCAAGCGAACGTGCTGTGCGAGGACTAGTAAACGCCCTTTACCAAAACAAAAAAACACCATCTTCAAAATCGTCCTATCTTTTTTGCTAAAGGATGTTTGTATTCGTCTTCACGTGCGCCTTGTCAACACGGCGCGGTACTTCTGCCCACGTCAAGTGTGACGTTTTCGACGTGACTGCGCAATCAATGGCACGCTGTAGAAAAGTATAATAATATAACGTTATATTATTTTCTAAATGACCAATTGTTTCGCTGGATAAGACCCCATTACTAGTCTGGGATTGCGCAGAGCCTCTGCACTTTAAAGCGATTTGAAACTGCATTAATTTGGACCTTGTTTGTCAACATGTTTGTCATAAGTCAAAAAAAAGTGAAAGGGTGAAAAATCCTGGAATATTTTCCTCAAAAAACAAATCAAAACAAAAAAAATTCGACAGAAGAAAGACATGAGCCTCTTGGATCAGATGGGGGTGAGTCGAATAAGTATATTGTCACTTTAAATTGAACTAACTAACTTTAATTTGTTAAAGTAACGAGATAGTAAAGTGTTAGAATCTAACAACTCATCCCAGTGTGATGTCTCAGACGGTTTACATCACCTCTGTGTGAGGCAAGTTGGGGCGTGTGTGTGTTTTTGCAATAAATAATGTAAACCGCGACCTCTAGTGGTTCATGATGATGTGTGCTTACACTACATCACGCCATGAGATTTTACCGCAGGAAAGTTGGCTTGAATGTTAATATTCTTTTAATAACACTTAATCTTGTAATACATTTCTCTACTGTCTCTCACATTATCAGTCATCAGGCTAAATTATTCACCCATAGGTCTATCAAATATCAGTAATGGATTGGGATGGTCTGTTTGGAATGATCAAAAGCAGTTCTGGTTGTGTTAGTTCCCCAAAGACTAACATTTATTATTTTGTCTCCCCGCCAGCAATCGATTAATGTGTGTTTGTCTTTTGGCCTCACTTCACTTTAGGGACAAAACAGCTGAAACAAAATGTCCCCTGAAGTTAAAATAAGATCTGACAAAATATTCTTTATATAGAATAAAAACAATTTAAAGATCAAAGTGTTACATCAGTTGCAACGTTTCGTTTTTCTTCAGCTGTCTTTAACAAATGCGTTTTTATGCGTCTGATCTTTCACGGGTCTCCAAACAGGAAATGGTGTTAATTAGGAGGTCGTGTTTGTGCACGTGATGCCCGGTAATTATGCTGTAATTTGCGGGTATCCTCTTCCCATGATACGCACACACGCGCACGCCTCATATTAACTTATGTGTTTGGTCGCTTGACTTTGACCTGCCAGGTGAATGACCCCGCGCGCGCGCGCGCGCGTGTGTGTGTAACGGTCCGGGGGTTAAACGCGTCGGACCACTCTTAACTTTCGTAGTTGTAAAAGAGCTGCTCGGTGAAGTTGCGAGACGTAGTATACGTGGAAATGAATATGATGGCAGTGAGATTTTCCCTCAGCGTCCATCGTGTAGCGCGAGCGGCCACACAGAGCTCCACGCGCACTTTGGGACACGGACACGCGCGCAGCCTCAGCAGTGAAACAGGTCTGTTTACATTCCTCTCTCTCAGTGTGGAGGATAAACCGTTTTAATGAAAATAAGTTATCTTTAAGGAGAAGGTTTAGCCTAAACCTTTAGGGCAGGGGAAATTAAAACATACCATGACGATTTCCTGTTATTCGACGTTTACTATTTGTGAATTGTATCTTAGTAATGTCACACTAAACAACTAACGTTTGTAAAAAATAAAAAATAAAATACGATTTTTGTACTACGATTATTTTGGACACGTTAGTAGGCATCCCTCAGAGTAATACATTATTTGAATTTCAGTACCTTTATAAAAGATTTGTTATCATTGCTATTCCATGGTACATTTTTAAGGCTGTTTTTGGAAACATTTAATGGTAACGTTAGGCTATTCCTTAAAATACCTGGACATATACGTTACCTATGAAGAGTGCTGGGAAGGTTACTTTGGAAATGTAAGATCTCTATCTATCTATCTATCTATCTATCTATCTATCTATCTATCTATCTATCTATCTATCTATCTATCTATCTATCTATCTATCTATCTAATCGTACATAGTGCTGGTCAGATTACTTTTTTGTTAGTTACTGATTACAAATGACCCTATTTAAAATGTAATAAGTAGTGTAACTATTTAATTTTATTAAAGCAATAAATGATTACTTTTTGATACTTTTGATTACATCACTTGTCATATGGTGACAACTCTTAGACAGATTTTAGCCTATAAAGTGTTAACATGGTTTGCTGCAAATTCAAACGAGAACCAACAATCAATAACATCAGAATAGCAGCGCTTTACTAAACAGCCTTTAAATTATATGAGGCATCGTGCAAATCAAAAACGGGCAAATCAACAAATATGATTCAACATTTATAGCTTTTTACTGGA
This sequence comes from Pseudorasbora parva, assembly GCF_024679245.1. NCBI lineage: Eukaryota > Metazoa > Chordata > Actinopteri > Cypriniformes > Gobionidae > Pseudorasbora > Pseudorasbora parva. Next base: position 47,094,600 of record NC_090173.1, on the reverse strand, counting down.
AATATTCAGATGTAACTCCCTTTGTAAGCATTGGCAATTTCACATGCATCTGTAATTTAATTACAATTCTTTCTCAGTAACTGTAACTGAATACAGTTAAATTTATTTTATTAAATTAAGTAACCCGTCTCATGCAACTATAGTTACTACAACACTGATTATGAATACAGTAAATGTTAGATATTATGCTATGCTGTATAGGCCTAAATAATGTACCAGGGTATAACAATCTGACATTAGTAGGCTAGGCTACTGGTATTTTTTTATTTTAACGATTTTTATTTGTATAATAAAAGCATGTGTTTTTGCATTAAGCTGTACGCGCCCTGTCGTCATGCGATCAGTGATTGGTTAATTGTGTTATTGGGTCCTCACGTGGGTGAGTGATGACTAGGAGCTCGTGCAAGTTATTGTCTCACACTTAATAGATTTAGTTGGACGGGTCAAAATTGCAATTGCTTTCTGTATCACACGTTGAAACTGAAATAAAAAACAAACAAGCTACACAAGAGCATAAAAATGCATAAATAAAATATAAACATTAGTTGAAAAACATAAATGAAAATGAGAAATGTTGCCTTGGTAATAAAATAAGTTTATTTTGAAGCACTAAACGAAATCTAAAAGAAACTTGAAAAACATGTAAAAACCATGGTATATAAATATTATATATATATATATATATATATATATATATATAAAATACTTTTTTTTTTCGTTACTGATTACAAATTACATGACCTATCTAGATTACAAATTTTAGGTAATGTATTCTACCATTTGATTACTTTTTATATTACTTTTGATTACTGATTCAAGTGAATGATTCAGTTTTTCATTCTCAAACTGATAAAAAAAAAAAAAAAAAAAAACGTTTAGGAATGAAATCCGCAATGGAAAATACACATTCAAAGGTTTCCAGGTTTGAAATATGCAGGTCAATAATTAGCGAAGGTGACTGGATATGATGAAGACCGACACCGTTTCACAGCACTGCAGTAGGCCTATATTCAGTAGTGTTTAGTAACTTAAAGGTGCCCTAGAATTAAAAATTGAATTAACCTTGCCATGGTGAAATAATAAGAGTTCAGTACATGGACATCACATACTGTGAGTCTCAAACATCATTGCCTCCTACTTCTAATGTAAATCTCGTGAATCCATAACGCAACGGGAAAAAAAGTGTTTCTCAACACAACCCCAACCATGACGTAAGCATTGGGGATCATTTATATGCACGCCCCAACATTTGCATCTGTCCAAACAAGCCGAATCTACTGATGGTAAACAAGACACTCGAAGATAGCAAAAACGGCTCTCATGACACATGGTTGAGGTTTATTATAATCGGATACCACAACAAATCGTTCATTTGTTCGGCCCATTTCATGCAAGCTTCACTCAGCGTCTTAAACTGAAGAAACTATATTCCTGCAAGCAGTAAGTAATTTATCCATTTATTGACTAGCTGTTTAAACAATTAAATTGAAAGATTGTTAGAGAGACCGCATTGTCTAGATGATGCAAGATGCCAGTGCATTAACAATAGGATACTCCAATTACCATACAAAACTAAATAGTGTGTCTAATGACAAAGGGTAATATTATTTTGTATTACAAAATACAACAGTAGATAATTTGCTTACTAGATCGTTCACGCGATCCTTCTAGCAAACGTCACCTTTTCCACCATATAAGTTAAAACGATAGTCAATGGGAGATTGATAAAATGCAGCTTACTTGTTTATTGGTGTTTTCAGATCGTCCGTGCGCAAGAGAGAGCTTGCGTGCATATGGTTGCCAGATTGGACAGGTTTAGGTAAAACCCAGAGTGTACACGGGTTCCTTTCACAGAAAAGCTCTGTTTGGGGGATTTAATTACTGAAATCTGGCAACCGCAAGCTCTTTCTCGCGTGTGGATGATTTGAAAACACCAACCACTTTGAGATGTTTTGCTTAGTTTCATTTAGTCTGTCTGTGTTCTGTCAGGATGGTCAGGACTCATGAGGTGCTTTTCTGAACTGCAGTGAGCTGTGAGCTGCTAAAATAAGCAAACCAGAGCAGAGCTCAACATTAATATTCATGACTCCAAAAAAGGCAAAAACAGAGCATTACATCCTAGGGACAATTTATAGGGTGGTAAATGGACCTGTACAACTGTGTCTGGACAATGTTTTCCCTTAAATAAGCCAAATACCCTCTATGTAGATATCAGAGAACAATTTAACATATTGTTTCAAATCATTCTAGGGTACCTTTAATTATTCATCTCATAAATGGTTTAAATGACTGAGAGGTGCTTTTGTCCCCAAATTTAGAAGAATCGCTTTATTTGCACAGTGGCCATTCTATATTGTGGACATGCTCAAAGCTGTACAACACTGACACAATATAGCTTTTTAAAAGAAATTGTGTGAATAATATGCAATTATGTAATCCAAAAAGTAAATCTGATTATGAGCATTTTAAAATGTAACATAATCTAATTACAGTTGCTACATATATATTACATGTAATCAGTTACTAGCCAGCACTGAGAGTATGTCCCACAGTTTTACCATTGTGTACTTCACTGTACTATCTGCTGCCACGGTACTTGTTTAGTTAAGTGTCTACATAACCGGTCCTTACAAATAACTGACCTCAAACTCCCTCCTCTTCACAGTGTGTGTGATTGGTCTGTCTGAAGGCCAGAGTGTTGTACTGAATGTATCTTGGCAGCATATGAGGGTCAAAGTGTGTGTGTGTGTGTGTTACCACCTTTATTTGATCAAAATTAAAGGAACGACTGTAAGTGATTGCGTGTCTGTCACGTTTGCAGGACCTTTTCTTTTAAATTAAAGCATAATCTTTTAAAAGAAATAGACTGTTAGTATTCCTGTGAGAGAAGGTCAGGCGATACACACCATTGGTTTGCATTTGCCTGATGATATCAGATGATATATCAATCTGTATGCAGACTGCTGATTAATCACCAATATTGTCAGTGAGTAAGTGACAATTTTAATTCTTTTTTTCGGAATAACAAGTTTTCAAATTGACGAGAGAACTAATTTATCCGACTTCCTTTAAATAAACAAGTCATAAATAATAATTCAATTTAAAAATATTTATATTAGTGGCCACAAATAAGTGCAAAATGCTTTGTTATTCTGATTTAAAAATGCCAGATTAATGCATTAGTAAATATCATCAAGCATTTAAAGCAAAACATTTTTACAAAAAATAAGTTTGTTTTAAAGGGATGGTTCACCCAAAAATGAACATACCCCATGATTTACTCACCCTCAAGCCACCCCGTGTGTATGACATTCTTCTTTTAGACGAACACAGAGTATTTTCCTGATCCAAGCTTTATACTTACTCAGAAATTGCAGTTCAAATCGATTACGCTTAGTCCGGTGTTGTGCTTTTTTCATAGGTTGAATACGGAAAGCGGTCCAACAGTAGTTAAATATTTTACTTTAGTGTTAAATATGAATAGTTTTCTCACACACACCCATCAATTCACTTCACTTCAGAAGGCCTTTATACCTGAAGCAGTGTGGAATTTTTTTTATAATGGATTGATTCACTTTTTCGGGCTTCAGATTTTGGACTGCTATTCACTGCCATTATAAAGGTTGAATGAGCCAGGACATTTGTTAGCCCTCATGTGTCATTTAAAAAAAAGTAACACATAGGTCCATAGAGGGCAAAAATGTCCATGTCAAAAAATTGACAAAAAAATTGAATCCGGGAGCACAGACCTAAGTTTAGACCCACTACCTAGAGTTATATATATACAGTCCCTGACAAAAGTCTTGTCGCTTATCTATTTTCTAGAAATACCTGATATTAACCTGACTTTTAATTAATCAATTGATTTTAGAAATAGCTCATATGAAAAGCTAAAACCCTCCCAAATTATGTTTAATGCACTGAAATAAATAATTTTCACAGAAAAAATATTTAGCATTTAATCAAGACAGAAAGGTCAAATTTTGGCAAGACAAAAGTTTTGTCGTCTATACAGAAATTGAACAAATTTACTGCAAACACAAAAATATGTCAGCAAATTAAGTTGTGGTGCTGTGAGATCCAAATTTAATATCTTGTATGACTTCCATGAGCTTGAAGGACTGCATCCATGCGGTTTGGCAAGGATTCATACAATTTATTGATGAAGTCATCAGGAATAGCTAAGAAAGCAGTCTTGCATGCCTCCCAGAGTTCATCAATATTCTTTGGTTTCGTCTTCCATGCGTCCTCTTTCATCCTACCCCACATATGCTCAATGATGTTCATGTCTGGTGACTGGGCTGGCCAATCCTGGAGCATCTTGATCTTCTTCGCCTTGAGGAACTTTGATGTGGAGATGGAAGTATGCGATGGAGCACCGTCCTGCTGCAGAATTTGGCCTCTTTTATGGTTGGGAATATAAGAGGTAGCTAAGATTTCTTGATATTTTAGACTATTGATGTTCCCTTCCATCCTGCAGATCTCTCGCACACCCCCATACTGGATGTAACCCCAGACCATGATTTTTCCGCCACCAAACTTCACTGTTTTCTGGGTGAATCTCGGATCCATTCTGGCTCCAGTAGGTCTCCTGCAATATTTGCGGCGACTGTGGTGTAATTCAACAGAAGATTCATCTGAAAATCCACCTTCTGCCACTTTTCCTGCATCCATCCTTTTAGCAGGCTGTGGGCCTTGGCAAATGCCACACGGTTTTTCAATTGTCTTTTGTTTAGTGCTGGCTTCTGGGCACTGATTCGACCATGGAGGTCATTTCGAGACAGAATCCTACAAACTGTTCTGGTTGACACAGGGACTTCAGGTGACCAGGTCTCGTGGAGCTCTGCTGCAGTGGAAAATTGGCTGGCCTTGGATTTTCGAGCCAACAAACGGTCCTCTCGAGCAGTTGTCTTGCGGGTCTGCCTGACCTGGGCTAGTCAAAAACGTCTCCAGTCTCTTCAAATCTTTTTTTTATCCTCTGTACTTGACGCTGAGACACATTGAAAGTGTCTGCCACATCAGCAGTGGATCTGGTCTTCAGCCTCTTGATAATCAAAACTTTAGTCTCAGGGTGAATCTTAGGCATGTTTGCAGAGGTCACTGGTAGGATTAAAATGAGCCATTTCTTGTAAAAAAATCTTGATTAGAAATATATTTCAGCGGCACTTTAGGTCAATTTGTACACAAGCGACAAGACTTTTGTCAGGGACTGTATATATATAAGTTTTTTTTTTTAAAGGAAGTGGGGGGAAATGGTAAAATTCCAATAAAAATACACATCAGTCCCCACATTTATGCAAAAGACAAAAATGTGTTTAGGGTAGGGCTGCACGGTTTTAAGTTTTTCATTAACCGTTAACCGAGGCCCTTAGCGGTTAATACTCGGTTAACCATAGTGTGCGTCAGGGTTATTTTTAGCTTATTAATTTGACGACCACCATCTCCGTAGTGAACGCGCCTATAGAGAGAAATGCACATCATGGATTACACAATCAGAGAGTAGCCTATTTCTTTACGTTTTAAATTGTTAAAAGACATTTCAAGTTTCTTAAGATCTATTTCATGTCTGCGAGGCATACGCTGAGTTTCGTTAAATTAGGATGAGATGCGCTCCAGTTCACGAGCAATGCGAGTGGCCGCGAGGGCGCCTGCACGATTAGAGCATGTAACGTTGAGCCGAGAATGATTCACACAGACTCAGCGTTTGACTCGCGCGGCTGATGAGCCTCTCTCGGCAGAGAGTTCAAGCATCTGTGGACTCGTCCCTTCAGCTCTGGCCATCTTGCTTTCAGTCCGCGATTAGCTTTTTTCTTTTCTTCATTACAGTTAAAGTAACGTCTGCTTTTCTCTAGTCATTCACAAGTTTCTCACTTCAAACTTTCTTCTGCTCCGTTATGCACAGCGCGCGCGGCTCCCGCTCTGCTTCTGCCCTAATGCGACTTTTAGTCCAGAGCGACGTGTGTTATTTTCCTCTTCATGACGCATATTTTGACTGATGCGACTCATACTCCGGAGCAACTTATAGCCTGAAAAATGTGGTAAGCACTGCATTGCAATACTTGCATTTCGCCCCGTCACTCTCATTTTTAAAGTGTTCCCACGCTTTCTTTGCCCGCTTAGAAAGCTGGTCATGACTTCTTCTTGTGGATACTACCCTAACCCTATGGATACTACAAATGTCTGGGAGCGCTCTGGCGGTCTATAGGGGTGCAAACATATATTACAACTAAATTCAAGGCACGTCATTGACGCCACTTAACCGAGCAAAATGTTTCACTCGGTTACGCAATTTTTAACGGTTAATCGGTCAATCGGTTAACCATGGACACCCCTAGTTTAGGGTCCCACAAGGGTTTATGTAACTCTGATTGTATTCATCTGAAACAAATCATACACACCAAGGATAACTTGAGGGTAAAATCATGGGCAAATATTTTTTTTTGGGTGAACTGCTTCGGTATTATGAATTTAACACAAAAGCATCATAGATGTAGTCCAAATTTTAAATTCACTTCTAAAATGATGGTGAAATTGAGAAATTTGCATGTAAATAAGATCAAAATGACCTAATAAGATTTTAGGTCATTTTGATCTTATTTACAAGTGCATCATTTTAAAGTCGCATGTACAAATTGTATTTTTGTTAAACAAAATGTTGCCATATTTACCATAAAGTATTTATCAATGCACATTTTTCTTTTTTCATATGCACTTGTAAACTTTAAACTGTAAACCTCCCCCTTTTTTGTACAAATGTCATTATCAAATGATATGCTGTTGTGTATGTTTCACAAATAACTCAATAGATGGCGCTGTTTGCTTTTCAACAAATGTATCATTAATCAGAAATATAATAATATAAAAAATAAATATAATATATATATAATATAAAATATAAATATAATATAAATAAGGTGTGTAGTCATGCAAACTGACATGTATTGATCTTTTTGAACTGCTTTAGATTTCTCTGGCATTAAAGAACGGACTTTGGTCGCCGTGAAGCCCGATGGCGTTCAGAGGCGTCTGATTGGTGAGGTCATCAAGCGCTACGAGCAGCGAGGATTCCGATTGGTGGGCCTGAAGATGCTGCAGGTGTGTGATTCACACAGAGGATGTTCATGAGTGTATGTGACGTGTTTGTACATCATGTGTTTGTGTATTTTTCAGGCCTCTGACAAGCTTTTAGCTCAGCATTACGTCTCGCTGCAGAAGAAACCCTTCTACTCCAGCCTGCTCTACTACATGACCTCTGGCCCTATAGTCGCCATGGTAGTGTGACGACCTATTATGAATATCATACACCTGTAATACTTGTTCTGCAGAATAAACAACATTTTAAATAAGAGTGCAAAACCCAGTTTACCTACTGCATTTGACAAAATGTATCATAACGGAATATACTGTGTGTGCAATGCACTTACATTTTCAATGGGATTAATGAACATCCAAAAGTGATTCATAACTATATGCAGCTCACTTCATTGAACATGCAGTGAAGAAAATGGTAGCATACTGCTATTTTTCAAACTGTTATACGTCACACACTGTCATAAAGATTGAGGAGTTATCATTGGTTTGTTTTCAGGTATGGGAGGGGCATAATGTAGTGAGGTCATCCCGAATGCTGGTGGGAGACACTGACCCTGCTGAAGCCGCACCTGGAACTATTAGAGGAGATTTCAGTGTTCACATCAGCAGGTATTTACACACTCATTATGAAAACTAGCGCACCGCACACTGTAGATTTCATATTCGTTTGTAAATGGGTAAATGTTATTTTCAATACGACACAAATTTAAAAAAAATATACAAATAGAAAAAAAAATTTAAATAAAAAGATATCTTACAAACAGTAGTATATTAGGGCCTCCTGAGCGCATCCAATTATCATCTCAGAAATGTATATATTTTTATTTTTTACAAAAATCCAATAGCAGTATTAACATTGAGACATGGCATCTGACACACAGAAGCCAATGGCACATGTCACTATACGTATTATTGGCATATCTGGTCTTCATTGGCATGTGCCAGTGGATAGTGGCATGTGTCACTGACATTATCGCGACACTGACATGACATCTGACTGACACCGAGACTGACACACAATTAGTTGATGTAATTGTGACACAAAATCCTAAATAAATAGCATCATTTTGTGATATTTTAAATATAAATTAAACAAGTCAGCAATATTTTTTTATTTTTGTGTCAGGTCTGTATTTGATTGGCATGTGCCACTGAATGTTTTGTAATACGTGACAAAATGCCCTTTCTAGGAAAGACACACAAATCTATCATGGGTCACTACGAATAACGCATTAATAGTAACGACTCGCGTGCGTTACTGTAAACCTTTATTTTTGCGTGATGCTGCACGGACACGCCAGTAGGTGTCAGTATAAGTGAATGTAACACTGGCCAGCGCAAGATTCTCAACTGTAGCTTTAAAGGGGTGATGAATTGAGAAATCAACTTTCCCTTGAGCTTTTGATATATAAAAGGTCATGGTAACGCCCGTTTCTCACACACTCCGTCTGCAGTGAGTATGCGGTGCAGGAGCAGAACGCCCTCATGTGCTTTCACATATTGTGCGTTTGCAGTGCGCATCTGATCCGCTGTGTATAAAAAAGCCAGTTCATGACACCTTTAATATTTCACAAATAATTATGTTTACCATTGTACACATTAACTAAATGATGTTTCAAATCATGTTTCACAGCATAAAGCAAATTATGCTAGTTGCACATGGCACAATCCATTGGCACATCACAAGTTTTAGTGACACATGCCACTGTCCACTGGAACATGCCAGTTGGCCTGTCACTAAAACTGACATCTCTTTGTTGTGGCACCTCCAGTAGTGAGACCTGCAGCTGTCTGCCTGAGTATAATGTAGATTATGGGACATTTGCACGTAGTTAATTTGTACCAATTTTTTTTTTACTGACACCTACTGGCGTGTGTCCGTGCAGCATCATGCAAAAATAAGGCTGGAGACACACTGCAAGCGTGGTGTGAGCGTGGCCTCTTCTGCGTGTCAGCTGCCTGGCGTTTTCTCCTTCTTTGCACACCAGAAGAGTGTCTGACGCAGTGTTGCTGCTACTATTGATGTACAGGGAAGCGCTATACTTCATGTTAAACATAAAATATATAGCCTACTGATACAGCAATGTCGGCAGTAGCCTATTGACCATACATATCTATGGTATTGACGGCAAAATAGGCTACACAATATTTAGTTTTGTATTGACAGGTGCAATATTTCAAAATTGATAATTATGTTGTTTTTAGGCCTATATCTGCATTTATACAGACTTTAACTACTTTTATATTAACTAGAGACTTTCAAACATGAAAATGTAATTTATTAATATGTATTTGTGTCAAAATGACATACACAAATAGTCCTATTTTATTTTGCCTGGAAACGCTTCCAACAAGCTCACGTGTTGCGTGAAAAATAGGCGTCTCTTCTAGCATGCACGCGTTTTCCGCAGATGCCAACCTGTTAACATGGGAGCCGAAATAAACACGGACACGCCATGCAGCCGAGACGCTTACAGAACGCTTACAAGATTTACAGTAATAGACAACTAATACTATATTAAATATATTGTGTTGTTAGGTAATGCAGCTTAATGCAATAACTAATGGGACCTTATTGCAAAGTGTTAAAGAAGATCTCAGCTGTAAATGATGTGTTCAAAGTTCAGACCCTAAACTTGTGGCAGTGATGCAAAGACTTTCATGACTGTTCAATTCATCCAGGAATGTGGTCCATGCCTCTGATTCTGTGGAAGGAGCGGAGCGGGAGATCTCGCTGTGGTTTCATAGCTCAGAGCTCGTCGACTGGGAGGGATGCGATCATAAAAACATTTACCACATGTAAAGAGGGGCTGACGACTGTGTGTGTTCAGTTATCTTCTGAGCAGCCTCCGCTGGGACGATTTCAGGTCAATTTCCTCAATAACACATAAATGCTGATTTTATGCAGTTTCTGACTGAATGCACAATTTAAGAATTTTGAATGTAAATAAACTGAAATGTTATACATTATAAATATTTTTGGAAAATGGAGAAAATATATTTACAAAAGGTGGCCTTGAATATTTTAAAACTGGACTTATTTTTGCTTTGACGCACAAGTACTAGTCAAAACAGACCACGGTTTAATAGTTCATAATTGTTTCTAAACAGCAGTTTGTTACATTTTTAATTGTTACATTATTTAACCAATGATCTCTCACACACAAACACACACACAGTAATTTAACTAATTTCTGTTAACAATATATTTTAATATTGTAAAAAAAAAAAAAAAAAAAAAACATAATCCCGAAAAGGACTACTTGCCATTTAGCAGATGTTTGTCATCCGAACCAATCTCTGGGGAAATGTATTAAATAATTATTTATAGACTGTTAATTTTAACATGAAGGTACATCAAATAAATACTTGCTGTAACAAAATTGTTTGTGAATATATTTTACATATTACAGCAGCGCCCGATCAATATCTGAAGCAGTGATTCTCAACATAGACACATATATGCCTCATTATGTTAGAACAATAAACATTAGCAGATGTTCACAACATTTAGTTGTAATAATTCTGGATATGGATATTGCATATTGAGTTAGACATTAAAACACAAACCAGCACATTTTCACCTCTGAAACGTCTCAATTCATCTGGAATTTATAGTTTGGTGGTTTTATAGCCGTAAGCCATGCAATGATGTGACATTTTCAATGACAATGCATAGATTTGTTGTGCGAGCGATAAATATGGTGGAAACATCGGCATGTCTAGACATACATGTCTATGCTTCTTAAACTTTTTGACTCCCCATCTTTTGGCCACACATTATCCAACAACTGATGAAGGCCGCATGGATTTTGCAGTTGTTGGGAATTTACTAGCTAAGGATTGAAGATTTTTTTTTTTTTCAATTTTGATCCAATAAAACATTATAGAGCTGGGCATAACTAGAAAAGAAAAACCTAAAGCTATAAAAACAAAAAATACTATTAATTTAAATGGCATCTCCGGGTCTAGAATCACACTTAAAATGAAGCCAGCGCATATTTTACCATGGGAACCCTGCTTCTTCAAAGAAGAAAAAGAGTTAAGGAGGCATCTTGAGGCCCCCTAGGAGGCTAAACTGGATTCGAAGATGAAAATAACCACACCACCAGTCATCTTTACAGTCAAGAACATCCTTTTATTCAATCAGTTAAAGGTGCTGCTCTTTCTTGTTTTTCTTATTATGGAAAAGAAATTGTAATCAACACATGCATTTCACCATGAGCTCTGGAAGGCGTGTGGACTGAGAAGGGCGCCGCTCGAGGAGTTCAAACCAGGGCCGAAGCCGCCGAGGGCTCATGCTACTCTAATCGCATCCGAATGCCCCGAGTACAAAAGTAAATACAAAAGAAAGAAAATGGACGGTCAGTACCAGGGAGGGACAATGAGAGCGCCAAACACGTGTCCGTCTCTATGGCTTTCACTTATTACAGTTATTAATAAATCGCAGCCAACGCGGACGCCGGCTTCTCGGACTCGGGAAAGTGAAACAATTGCATATTTTGTTTGTGGGAGGAAGCAAGTTGTATTTAAGCCCACGTCGGCTTTTGCTGGTGAGTTTTCAAGTTAATTTTAGTCTCGCTCTGTTTTTTTTTTTGTGGCATGTGTCACTTTGGTCTAAAGGGTTTGGCTCGTAACGCTGGGATTCGAAGCTGTCTGTCGCTTTCCCTGGGCTGAAACCACTCCGTTTTTAAGGTGCTTTGTCTCGACAGGAACTTTAAAAAAAAATTAAATATCTGGTCACGTACAACCATTCAAAAGGTGCATCATCAATACAAACAGATCATAACAAATCAAATTAATTTGGTAACAAAACAAAAAAAAGATATAAATAGATCAAACTCGCCTACTCTACCCCAGCGGTCGGCCTCTTTCGCTTTCGCAGCTGAAACGCCCATCTGTCCGTGGGACGGCCCACCAGAGCTCATCGGCGTAACTTGTTCACGTACATTAACTGTTCAATGGAGAAGCTGAAGAGATCGGTATGAATACAACGTGAAGCGTACAGACAAGAATAACATGTGAGCTAACTGCATTCTGCTCAGACAACATTTTTTTCTTACTCTTTTTTTATTATTTTAAAACCCTCCATTCAGAGAAAAGGGGCACGGGGAAGGGCGATGGTTTTGCAACTATAGACTACTCCAGTGTCCAAAAGAGGCAGAAGACAAGATTACAGAGGAAGGAAAAGCAAGACAGAAAGTTTTTTTTTGTAATTTTTTACAGTTTTCTTAATTATTCAACAATAAAAAGAGGAACTAAGTCACACCGATTTCCTTTAGTACTATATATACTGCTTTGAAGAAGTTGCGGAAGGAGAAATACAGAAGTTTGAAGGAGGGGACATTTTTATTTTATATTTTTTTGTTTTTTTTCTTTTTTCTTTTTTGAGATGGGCACTCAGGATTACAAGATGGTGTCTGTGAACAAAAGGCACTTTTTAGGGACAACCTTTATGATGCTCTGAGTCTAACACTAGATCACAAAACAAATATTTAGAGTCATTTACAAGGAGGGCCAGTAGAGGGCGCTGCGAGTTCGGAGGGGGAGGGGTTCAATTTCAACTCTCTCGTTCTGATTGGTCGCCGACTTTGATTGGGATTCTGTTTGGGGGAAGCTTATTAAGAAATATAGAGTTTTTTCACCCCCAAATCAAAAGAAAATGAACTTGAATGAATATTGTGCATAAAGTATAAAAATTAAGCCTATTTCTTTTTAGGGCCATTAAGATGTTTTTGTGCTGACTGTACTTTTGACTTTTTTTCTTTTGCTATTGGAGTGAAATTACTTCTTTTTTTTTTTTTTTGAGAGGGAGATTCACCAGTTTATCAAAATATTAAAAAAAATCACATCTCCCATTACTTCATATTCCATAGTTTCTAGCTTACAATGGGCAATTTAGTTTATTCCAGCTGCATTTAAGCCTCTCCCATAAACAGGGAAGATCTTGTCATACCTTTCATACGAATTCAGAAATTTCTACTTATAAAAAGCCAGCAAATTTTGTCGGGAAGTTAAGGACAACGGTAGAAGTCCTAAAAAAACTGGAATGCATAGCATGAAGTCAAAAATCCTGCATTTAAACTAGGTAAAATTCGTAAAACTTCTTAGGCCATTTCTCGATCGCTTCGGAGAAAAGGTTGGAGGAAAAATGCCTTTTGTCACAACCTTGACCACAATGAACCCCCTCCCCCCCCTGTAGTAAATATAAAAAGGAAAAAGAGTAATGAACGTGTTTTTCCCCCCTAAAATTTGTCTTGATAACACTTATTTTTTGTCTTATGTATAATAGAGATTGAACGTACTTTGATCCATAAAAAGCACCTGTTTTATTTAGTGATATATTCTGACGTGTCGCAAAAAACTGCTTCTTCAGCCCTCCTAAGTTTTGAGAACAAATCATTACAAATGAACAATTAAAAAAAGCAGAAAAAAGGAAAGATTACAAAACAAATTCCCAAAACTTACAAAGACTGTTTTCTCTCTCTCTCTCTCGCTCTCTCTCTCTCTTTCTCTCCGCCCTGTAATTTAGAGTCCCGGACAGCGTGGACTTTACTATAATAGAAGGATTTTCACCTCTACGCTTTCCTGTACACCCTAACAATGAGACAAACACAGTTTCTACCCAAGGCATTGCACATGGCTCAATCAACACACTTTATTTTGCAATAACAAATACTTCCTGTCCAAACACAAAAGAAAATCAAAAGCCGTGCATTTTTTTTTCTTCTTCTTCTCCCTACGCTAATCAATAACGTTTTCAACGGAAATCTGATTTCCGCCGGTTAATTTTTTTTGCTCTAATTGTTAAGTGCAGAACTGGGTTTCGGGACTGGAACTTCTCAACGGATATCTGATTTACTGTATGATAACTCATGATCATGTCATACTTCAAAAAATAACTAGACTGCCACTGAGCTTATTAGGCAAAAAAAGAAAAAGAAAAAATGTATATATAAATATATATGGATATATCCTGTATATATAAAGATGTTTTGTAACTAGTGAGCTGATGCTTGTTTTCTTTTCTTCTCATAAAAATTTCACGCTCCTCTATAGCTTATATGCAAGAAAATAACCTGAATTCATGTTTAACAAATTGCATAATGGGAATACAGAGGCACTTCCTTTGATTAGAAAAGAAAAGACCATTGCCATCACGATTCTCTTGTTAGTTTTCTAGCAAAGCGATGACACGGCCGCCGTCCGGCAACAATGCTTCCCTGCAGTGAGATACATGGTCAGGCAGTCCAGTTATTTTGTGAGGTCGTCGTTGAAAGCAAAACGTTTGTTTTATCAGCGGATGAAGCTCGCACTACTGTAATTCACCCTAAAGGCTTCCCTTTGTAGTCAACCTGCGGAGGACAGTGCGTGTACCCACATACTTTTATGACAGCCATGCCGAAACGTTACCAAAATGTTGTTGTTAAAGTGAATGGTAAAGCGCGGCGTCTAATAAAAGCGGACCCCGAGCGGCCCACTCCCCTCTGAGCGCGGCTATGATATGTCACACATTCTTTTGCTCCGCAGCGAGGTCGCGTGTTCTTGGAAGACGGACTGCTGGGAGTGTAAACAGGTACGTAAACAAAACACAGAAGTGGGCGTGTCTCTAGGGCCGTCTTTATTAGTGCTAATGAACCAGGGACTTTTATTATGCCTCGCTTCAATTCATTCAAATGACTAGAATTTATTTTTTGTGAAGATTCCTATTTAAGATTAATGCCACCTAACTAAGAGCTTTACTTTTATTTTAAAACAAACAATGTATAACCTATATTTCAGACTTATGGCTTTAATTAAAGATAAAAGTTTATTTCAATTTGAATTTGAAATAAAAGAACGCAATGATTATCACAGATTTTTCTTAAAACAAATCATTTTACTATTGTAGCTTGGTCACATGGCTGTAAAGGTGCCGTCACATTTACAGTTGCTCTGTGAAATTTTGTGGACGAAATATCATAATTTAAATATGAATCTATGCAATTTTGAAAATATATCCCTAAGGAGATTTCACTTTTAAATTTTAATCAATTGAAAACTTTGAGACATATGACTTTAAATAAAAAAAAATTATAAATACAAGAATGCAAGTTTAAAATAACAGAAAAATGCAATGATTATCTCTGACTTTTTAACATTTTAGCTCGGTCACATGGCTGTACAGTAACGGTCATCGGGGTTGCCAGGTCTGTGGGAATTGGGCTACTTTCAAACTCTTGTTGTTATATTTGACCTGAAGTTCTTGTATTGAAATATTTTATATTATACCAGTGATAATACTGTGCTAGATGTTGTGAAGGAAGGCCACTGGTAGGAAGCCTTTGAGCTGTTTATCATCACTACGATACAATGCATTTCAAATGACCTAACAGTGACTGAGAAATAGTATTTTAGATATGGGAGTGACATATTTTGAGTTTTGATATTTAGGATATGACCAGTGTGCTACTTTTGGCCTGTTTTTAATTGGTCATTGGGCTAGTTTTGATTGGCCATTGGCTAGTTTTTAGCTGTTTTTGATTGGCCATTGGGCTAGTTTTGCTACGAAGACATGGCAACCCTGGTGGTCACATTTACGGTTGCTCTGCGTATTTTAACAGACAAATTACCATAATTAACAATTTCATTTATAACAATTAATTTAAAACTTATATTTCAGACATGTGGCTTTAATAATAAAAAAGGATTTGAGTTTAAATTAAAAGATAGCTTAGGCTTTTGACATAGTCAACCTTTTCGCCCACAAAATTTTGCAAAAGTGAATGCGCCTTAAGTGTGTGTGCAGGTTAGCATTTTTCATCCTATAGGAAGTAGTAACTAAAATCTGGTGCTGTCTAGTTGGCACTAAGGACCTGGATTGAATGTTTATTTCATTAAATTGCTTCCATTTGAGGCCTGAAAATGAGGACGTCCTCTGAAACATGTCTCTGGGTCGCTGTAGTGTGAGGGGTTTGTTTTTCTCCACAATAAAATGTGCAAAATGTCCTCCGTCGATCCCATTTTCAATAGTGCACGTCAAACTAGTGTTCTTCGCATATTTGTAGTGCAATACTTCTGCTGTTCGTAATTAGTTTAGTAATTGACCGAAACAGAAAAAAGATGTTTCTAATGCATGCTATTTAGCTACAAAGGCAAAACATCTTGTGTGAAATATCTTTTAGCGTCGCCTGTGTGCTGAACGTCAGCATGTTTAAGTGTTTTGAAAAAAACAACTGAAGCTTAATTCATAAAGATCTTGCATTTTTGTTATATCTGAATCCTCACCACTGAAACTGTTGATAATCCCAGCCATTGTACACTACATCCGTGTTTCTGTCTTTGTTCATCAGGTTCTTCCTCTATGTTGCCGTTGGTTTTCTGTTGGCTCTTGCGAGATGCTGTGGGTGCGTGTCAGTCCGTCACCTCCTGCTGTGATCTGAAAGTCTAACGGAGGTGGAGGAGCGGGCTTGAGGGGCGTCTGACGGTTGGCAAATACAGGGTCGAACTTTCCCTATCATATTCTGCTCACGTTTCTTAGGGTGCATTTCAGGTTGGAGGGGATTTTCAAACAGGATTTTTTTTTTTCCAGAAAACTTCCAAATTGTGTCGACAGGTTGCAGGCAGGACCTCGTCAAAGGAACCATGACTGTAAAAACACAAACAAAGCCCTGTTAGTGTTCAATCTGAAAATACATCAACTCAGTGAGGTTATTATATTATTATAAAATAATCTGTGTAGTAAGAATGGTACCAAGTACTATCAAGGCCAATACTTCACATCGATTCTTACAAAAGGATGAAAATACTACTGTAACTAACATTATACATATACTATACTTGTACTTACATTATATTTGAAAACCTTGATTCAAAATAACATTTAAAAATAAATGAAAGATTCAATAACAACAATTACAGATAGTATACAATTTCATAATTTGTTTATAATCTTTTTAAATAAAAGAAAAGTAAATAATACATTTTAAAATTAAGCTATCAAATGTATTAAATGTATTTTATTGCCACATATACTAAGTTTATAATTTAACCTATTAGAAAAATGTAAATAAACTTTATTTATTTAATCAAAATCAGGGCTGTTCAGGGTTGGGTGCTCAGCAATAGAAATAATTAAACAAAAAAACAGAAGAAAAAGACAGAAATAGTCAGCTTACCAAAGCTGCAAAATATGTGGATTAATAGTGGAATCACACACAGGTTACTTTTGAGCAACACAGGCTCTTTGAGTAAAGAATGCTCATTACTTTAATGTTTTTAATTAATTTATGAAGTCTCTGTAAACTTTATTTTTACATATTATATGTTTATATTACAATGCTGTTGTATTTTGTGCAGGTAATTAGTTTATTTGTATTCCACCACTTTTCTCACTGACACCCTCAACTCGTGAATCCATCTTCCCAAAATGACTTGAATGCACCATAAAATCTTGCTTGTGTGAATACCTATGACGCCACTAGAGGTCAGGCTTGACTCTCAGAGCGTTCAGTCTGACTCTGACCTGCTCACCATATGGGCCTTTACGCCATAGTTTGACCTGAACTAAACCAGCAAACCTCCCTTCTGGGAATGTCATGTCGAGAGCTCTGACGCATCTCTACATACCAGCACATTGACTTTATTAACATCAACAGACATTCTGTTAATGCATCTCAGGAGTTCAGCTCATAAAGTTCAAATATCAAACTGATAACGCCAATGGACAGACACTCTTACAAAGAAAAATATTAAGACAATGTTTATAGTGTGTTTAGCAGGTCATGTTGGAAATACTGTGTTTACTTTACGTCTTGTCAGACTTTTTTCCCCCTAATTTTAAGTAGAAAGCTAAATGTTATAGTGTCCTATAAAAATGTCAGCAGAAACAAATTTGTTGGATTAGACACACATTTTACTGTAAATAAGCAGATAACAGGCTATAATTATATAAAACATAAGGTAACAGCTATATCACTAAAAAAGAAGCTTATTTTACATGTCAGGCACGGCCTTTTAAAGGAAGAATAGCCCTTTACTGTACTTAAGATTTTCATGAAGGTTTATATCCTCAATAATGTGTGTGTGTGTGTGTGTATATATATATATATAAACTTTATTTTATATAGCGCTTTTAAAAAAAGGACAATGTTAAGTAAAAAGAGATGCACAAAAACATCAAAATAATATACTAAACATACTACAAACGTATACCAGATATACAAAAAACACAATATACTATATAATATAATTTTATATATAATATAAATAAAAAACTATGAACTATTTAACTATGAAATCACATAAGCAAATCTAACAAAGTGAAGGGATTTAAAAACAGTAACGGATTCTGCAAATCTGAAGACAAATCTCATACGAAAGAGAGTTCCAGAGTTTTGGAGCAAGGGAAGAAAAAAACAGATCACCTATAGTGTGTAAGCGAATACGAATAAGCGATATATATATATATATATATATATATATATATATATATATATATATATATATATATATATATATATATATGAATAATATTTT
The DNA here is from genome assembly GCF_024679245.1 of Pseudorasbora parva. Lineage (NCBI taxonomy): Eukaryota > Metazoa > Chordata > Actinopteri > Cypriniformes > Gobionidae > Pseudorasbora > Pseudorasbora parva. Next base: position 47,075,991 of record NC_090173.1, on the reverse strand, counting down.
TAATATAACTTGTAAACAAACGACTGTTAAAATCGTCTAAAACTAATTATTTACATGAATATATATATACACATACAGATCAGGCATAATATTATGACCACTGACAGGTGAAATGAATAGCACTGACTATCTCTTTATCATGGCACCTGTTACTGGGTGGGATATATTAGAAGGCAAGTGAACATTTTGTACTCAATGTTGATGTGTTAGAAGCAGGACAAATGGGCAAGCTTAAGGATTTGAACGATTTGACAATGGACAAATTGTGTTGGCTAGACAACTGGGTCAGATCTCCAAAACTGCAGCTCTTGTGGGGTGTTCCTGGTCTGCAGTGGTCAGTATCTATCAAAAGTGCTCCAAGGAAGAAACAGTGGTGACAGGGTCATGGGATGGGCGGCCAAGGCTCATTGATGCAGAAGAAGAGAGAAGGCTGGCATGTGTGATCTTGACCAATTTGAGCTACAGTAGCTCGTCTGTTTGATCAGAAGTTAATGCTGGTTCTGATAGAAAGGTGTCAGAACACAGTGAATCACAGTTTGTTGCTATAGGGCTGCAGAGCCGCAGACCAATCAGAGTGCCCATGTTGACCCCTGTCCATCGCCCATGAGCATCAGAATTGGACCACGGAGCAGTGGAAGAAGGTGGCAGGCCTGCTCTGATGAATCATGTTTTCTTTTACATCATGTGGATGGCCGGCTGCATCGCTTACCTGGGGAACACATGGCACCAGGATGCACTATGGGAAGAAGGCAAGCCGGCGGAGGCAGTGTGATGCTTTGGGCAATGTTCTGATGGGAAACCTTGGGTCCTGCCATCCATGAGGATGTTACTTTGACACGTACCACCTACCTAAGCATTGATGCAGACCATGCACACCCTTTCATGAAACGGTATTCCCTGGTGGCTGTGGCTCTTTCTGCAGGATAATGCTCCTGCCACAAAGCAGAAATGGTTCAGGAATGGTTTGAGGAGCACAACAACGCATTTGAGGCGTTGACTTGGCCTCCAGATTCCCCAGATCTCAATCCAATCGAGCATCTGTGGGATGTGCTGAACAAACAAGTCCGATCCATGGAGGCCCGTTCTCGCAACTTACAGGAGTTAAAGGATCTGCTGCTAACATCTTGGTGCCACATACCACAGCACACCTTCAGGGGTCTAGTGGAGCCCATGCTTTGATGGGTCAGGGCTGTTTTGGCAGCAAAAGGGGGACCAACACAATATTAGGAAGCGTATTATATTTTAATATAACTTGTGCCCAAACAACATTCAATATGATAATTATGTATAATATATGTTTAAAATAATATATAAAGTGATTGTATATAAAATAAATATATTATAATAGCACTATATACAGGTCCTTCTAAAAAAATTAGCATATGTGATAAAAGTTCATTATTTTCCATAATGTAGTAATAAAAATTTAACTTTCGTATATTTTAGATTCATTGCACACCAACTGAAATATTTCAGGTCTTTTATTGTTTAAATACTGATGATTTTGGCATACAGCTTATGAAAACCCAAAATTCCTGTCTCAAAAAATTAGCATATCATGAAAAGGTTCCCTAAACGAGCTATTAACCTAATCATCTGAATCCACTAATTAACTCTAAACACCTGCAAAAGATTCCTGAGGCTTTTAAAAACTCCCAGCCTGGTTCATTTCTCAAAACCGCAATCATGGGTAAGACTGCCGACCTGACTGCTGTCCAGAAGGCCATCATTGACACCCTCAAGCGAGAGGGTAAGACACAGAAAGACATTTCTGAACGAATAGGCTGTTCCCAGAGTGCTGTATCAAGGCACCTCAGTGGGAAGTCTGTGGGAAGGAAAAAGTGTGGCAAAAAACGCTCCACAACGAGAAGAGGTGACCGGACCCTGAGGAAGATTGTGGAGAAGGACCGATTCCAAACCTTGGGGGACCTGCGGAAGCAGTGGACTGAGTCTGGAGTAGAAACATCCAGAGTAACCGTGCTCAGGCGTGTGCAGGAAATGGGCTACAGGTGCCGCATTCCCCAGGTCAAGACACTTTGGGCTACAGAGAAGCAGCACTGGACTGTTGCTCAGTGGTCCAAAGTACTTTTTTCGGATGAAAGCAAATTTTGCATGTCAATCGGAAATCAAGGTGCCAGAGTCTGGAGGAAGACTGGGGAGAAGGAAATGCCAAAATGCCTGAAGTCCAGTGTCAAGAGAAATTGTGAAGAGAAAGTTGAGAGACGCAAGACCCATCACTCTGGATGAGCTTAAGGCCGCTATCGAAGCATCCTGGGCCTCCATAACACCTCAGCAGAGCCACAGGCTGATCGCCTCCATGCCACGCCGCACTGAAGCAGTCATTTCTGCAAAAGGATTCCTGACCAAGTATTGAGTGCATAACTGAACATAATTATTTGAAGGTTGACTTTTGTTGTATTAAAAACACTTTTCTTTTATTGGTCGGATGAAATATGCAAATTTTTTGAGATGAATTTTTTTTTTCATGAGCTGTATGCCAAAATCATCAGTATTAAAACAATAAAAGACCTGAAATATTTCATTTGGTGTGCAATGAATCTAAAATATATGAAAGTTTAATTTTTATCATTACATTATGGAAAATAATGAACTTTTATCACATATTTTTTTAGAAGGACCTGTGTGTGTATGTATGTATGTGTGTATATATATATATAACTCATGAGATAAACATACTTGCACAAGAGCTCTTGTCAGGATGTTTATGGAAACACTTTTGCGTTGACTAGTCAGAAAGTGCTTGAGCGTTTGACATGTGACTGTGACGCTGTAGTGCTGTGCTCTATCGGTGTGAAGAGCTGCTCCGGATTACAGCGAGAGCTCGGCTCAGCGTTCCAATGAGAGAGAGCAGGATTGTTTCTCCTGATTGATTTTTACAAAACTCTCTAGAAGTCAAATCCTGGAAACACTTTGGCTGAGAGGGTCTGGGAGGAGGGGTCGTGGGTAACTTTTGTTCTGGTTGACTCTTGCAGGTCATGCAAACACCCCCGGCACATCCCATCTATTCTCCCCCTGCCGCTTGCCCCGGGCCAAAGCCCAACAGCTACTTGGGCCAAGTAACTCTTCCCCTCTAAGCTGTACTCCTCCCTCTCGCAATCCCATCTTCCCCCTGTAATCCTTGGCAGTGACCATTTCTATCCCCCCACCCCACACACACAAACCTCTCAAGTTCAACTGCCTGTGACATCATGTCTCGTTGCTGTGGGCAACCAGACAGTTGGGACGTGACTTTTCAGTTTAGGGGCCGTGCTTAAACTTTGCCTCTCTTTTCTCCAGCCCCGTCTAACTTTTCCGCAGTTCTTTCCTTGTTCCTTTGGATGGGAACTGAGAGAACTTCCCCATATGGAGCTGTACGGACCTAACGTTGGCCCACAAATAATTTAAACACTTAAAAGGCACAGGTTTGAATGCTACAGACCAAAATATCAAATGCAACATTATCTTTTCTCTTCATTAACGTCACTTTTCATTGTCAGAGTCTTTTGATAAAACTGCCGTTGTGGTGATTTGTAGTGGGGTTTTTTTCTTCTTCATACAGGTGAAGATAATCACATCAACTATGAAAATGGTACAATAAGTGTCACAAAGCTTCTATCACCTAAAACAAAAACTTGATTTATCATTTTTTTAAGTTCTTTTTGTGTGATGCTTTTTAAGTGTTCTTTTGCTATGTCTCCTCAAAATACACGCCACTTGCTTTGATTTTCTGTTACTGACCTTCAAACATTGTCAAGTTGAACTTAACTGCTCAAATACCCTTTAGACCACTTGAAAGTTCACTGATACCTTCAAGAAACTTCTCTTGAAATTATAAGTAATGCACATTTACATAAAAATGAAATCAATTGATTTGTTTCGCTATTGTATCACTGCCTCTTGCTTTTAGCGTTTATTAATGGTTGGATTGAATTGAATTGAAAAAAAAAAAAAAAAAAAAAATATTGTATTTCAAAAATTTTCACTCCCTCTACCTTATACCATTTTATGTATTTAATATTTTATATATATATATATATATATATATATATATATATATATATATATAAATAAAATATACACATATGTGTGAATTTTGAATGAATCTTCGCAAAACGTTCACTTGCAATCCCCAGCTATGCTAATTCATTTCACTAAAGTTATTTAACTCTGAGAGGACAAAAGGAAAGTGCTTGCTCTATCTTCTTTGGGGTGAACACATTGGAAAACGTGCAAAATCAGACAAAGCGAAGTCACTGCCAAGAAGTCACGGTGGGAGAGAAGAAGAAGAAGCCACCAGCAGAGGGTGATGGCGAGTTGGGAAACGAGTTAAAGAAGGGGGAAAAATACTGAGAATTGAGGAAAGGTTAAGCAGAAAGGGAGGGAAATTAATGGTCAAATCCAGAGAGGCCAACCAGCAGAGGGAGGAGGTGAGAGCGCGTGAGTTAGCGACTTCAGATGGTCACCATGTGTTGAGGAGCAGGGAGCCGGCCTGGGGCGGGTGTGGTTTACACATTAATGAGTAAAGTGTACCGGGTGATGGAGGAGGCGCAGTGTGGTGGCCGCGCATTCGCAACGCTCAAATCAACTACACCGCGCCGATCAGCTTGAGTTATCGCAGGCCCGCTCCAGATGGGCCCGTCACCGCATAGCAGAGAGCATCATGGGAAAGGATGAAAGAATGGAGGGGAGGCGCAGGCTAACATGCTAAGAAAGACGATTTCAAACACTCAAGCACAAGCAATGAGGTTTGTTTTGATTAAACCAATCACCTGTGTCTGCTGGGGTATGTTCAGAAAGTTGTTGTCCCGTGATCCGATGCTGACAAACCTGTTGGGAGCTGTGGAGCCTGGCGTGGAGTATGCTGAGAGAGAGACAGAAAAATATCAATAAAAAACAAACATAGGAAAGCGTTTCAGCAAATCTACCATTTAGATTTAGCATTTTCATAAACCAGAGCCCTATATAAAGTAATTAAAAGAGCAATTTGAACAAAAAAAATCTCAATATGAAAAGATCAACTAATTCTGGCGAATTGGCTGAGGCTTTGTGTGAATTTCACAAAATATATAGGTGAAAACCGAAACTTTCCTGTACTGAATGTACTTCAAGAATTTATCATCAATGAAATGCCGTTTTGATTGTTATTGGTTCACACAGATGAAGATCAGTAGAATAAAATGTTTTTTTAGTCTTGAATCATTATCAAATTTAGGGCAGTTTGGGGTTTCAGATTTATTTGATGGACTCCATAGTGTAACTTTTCATCAAATATGGAGATCTAAAACAAGGAGAAAAAAAAACAACTAAGACAAATTAGCCATATTTGTTCTACAGTTTGCTGTTAGCAAACATTCAAAAATATATGAAATGCAGCTTTGTTCATTCCACAATATATTTTTTAATTATTAACAACCATTTGTTAAATGAGATGACATTTTTGGAGGTTACATATTAATCTAAACAGAATCATTTTAATCAGTGTAACACACATTTATCATACTGTTGTTATGACTATTACTTAAAAAAACTTTGCTAAAAGAGGCCATGTGTATTTTTTTAATTACTAAAGGGGTTTCAGGCCATTCGTTTTGTATCTTCACCCTTAACAATCCCTGCTAACCGTGGTAAACTCATTGTAATGCATGACCAGTATATGCTTAATGCTTTAACATGAGCAAATAAACTACTTTCCAGGAGTGGTAAGTGCATTCTGGAGAATCAGCAACATATAAACACATAAAAAGACACAACACACACAAACAACATAAAAAAAACAATAGAGCCAAAAAATAATACATAAATGAAACGGAAGGGAAAATAAGAAACATGAAAGAAAAGAGGAAAAGAAATGCAAGTGCTCCGTCCAGTGCCCCGTCTGTGGTGAATGAACATTTTTGGTCTAATTCTCCACCCCGATACGCCGCCTCCTTTCTGAACGGCCTAAATTTGGTTTGTGTACGGGACAAACTGACCTAAAGACCAGCACTGGAGCTCAACTATCACATTTCCACAAGCCAAAAGCTAACCAGCAATGTGAATGTAACCAAAACAAACTCAAATCAAACCAACATAAAAAAATTACAAAGCATGGATTCCCTGTGTCTCACAATCGACTGTTGGTTTTTGGAGTGTAAAGGCTCTTCAACGCACTGACCAGCACAAACCAACCTGGACCAAGATGAAAGTTCAAGATGGTCTAAGCTGGTCTTTGTAGTCGGGTAGATACACACTCTTCTATGTTGTTTTGATTTTCACGCCAGCACTGTCCAATAACCAAAGGCTGCATTACAAAGTCAGCGACAGTTGTTTGAACTAAAATGCATTTTAAAAAAAAAACGTAATTTAGAGTCCTCTGCCCTAAATTTGCACCCTTCAATACGGAGGCCCTAAGGGGACATCAGATGTGAAAAAATGAGATGGGAGGGAAAAACTATATTTGTGTGTCTTTGCGTTATCTAGAAAAATAACTGCATTCCCCCCAAGAAACAGCATTCACTCACAAAAGCACTGAAATATTTTTTTCCTCACGCTTAATATCATTTTCATCACAAATGGGAGCAAAATGCAAAGCGTCTCAGGAGGACACCAGAGTTTTGTAACTGAATGCAACATTTCTCAGAAGAACACACAAAGGTTTTATGAATATTTGTAAAGTTTCTCAGGGGAACGCAAACGTTTTGCGAGAGAACACAGTTTCTCGGGGGAGAGTTTTGTGATCGAACTAAACGTTTTTATGAGAATGCAAACATTTTGCAAAAGGCGACCGTGCATAATCAAATGAAACGTTTCTTAGAGGAACACAAAAGTTTTCAGAGTGAATAAAAAAAAAAAATTCACGAGAGAACAGTTTCTCGACTGTTCTCTTCTTTTTTTTAATCAAACGAAATGGTTCTCAGGGCAACTCAAAAGTTTCGCAAGAGAACCCAAAGTTTACTGAGTGAATGCAAATATTGCTTAGGGGAATGCAAAAGTTTTGTGATAGAACACGAAACCATTGCAATATAGTTTTCCTCCCAAATCATTTTTTCCCCATCATTATGTTTCTTTATGGGCTCTGTACTTTAGTGACATTTTTGATGGGTGTTCAACGGTTAACCCACTAAAACTGATGCCTGAAAATTAGGATGCATAAAAAAAGACCTGCACGAAAATTGCATTGGTTTCATTCAGATTGAAAAAATTAAATAAAAGTAGTAAGGACTTGTTCTGACCCAACAGTTAGTGCTACCACGATAATTACGAATGATGGGCAGTAGATGTTAACTCAAGGAACACAAACTAGATGACAAAAATCGGCCAAGCTGTGGCTAGACGACTGGGCTTTCTCCCAGCCTTCGAGGGGTTTGGTGGAATGGGGGGGGGGGGGGGGGGGGGGGTCACTTACACGGAGATGTGGGTGAGGTGAGTCCGCCATCGGGGGGCGTGCTGCTGGGTTTAGAGTCTGGCATTGGGAGGGGCACTGGACGCGCCACAGGGGGGGGTGGAGGCAGCAAGAAGGAGCCTGGCATTTTGCTCTGGCCGCTCCCGTTCGGCTGCAGACGACACAAACAGGGTGAGGAGTACGGACACGCCCGACACCCCACAAATGGAAAAAACAACGCAGACTCGCTCCAAAAAATAAATAAATAAAAGGAATGGCGGGTGGCTGGTAGTGGAAAGTGTTGAGAGGGAAACAACCAAAAGGATGGTAAATGTCTGTTTGCTTTTGTTTATGAAAGAGTGTGTTTGTGTGCGTGTTTGTGTGTCGACTTCACCACAGGCACAGACAGGAGCAGTGGAGGAACTGGAGAAAAACAAAAATGGAGGACTTTAGGCAGAGGGTGAGGAAGAAGAAGAAATGGGCGCACGAATGGTGAGGTGAGCTTTGGTCCATGGAATGATGCCAAATAAAAATCAGGGCGCGAAAAACCAAAAACCAAAAACAAAAGCAACGTTCACAACGCTGAAAAAATGGCAGAAGCAGAACTGAGGAGGGGATGCGCTACGCTGAAACGCACAAAGGTCGTCAGCCGTTGCTCAGATGGGTTTTATCGTGGAAGTGGACAGAGAAGAGAGATTAACTCAAGATCGTCTAGACAAGCACAAGATACATAACAGCGACCGATTAGTCGGTCTCAAAGACAAGGAACGCACACATTTGTCTTCATGTATGCAGTTACTATTAGCCGTACAGTATATCAAAAAATGATGTGAATTAAGTGTGAGTAATTGTGTGTGTATATCTAGTAAAATTACATACATTTCTGCATTATTTAACACTCTTTTGGATGCTTGCTAACAGCAAACTTCAATCTTAGCAGGTCTATTAATTGCGACGGATGTCTTCACAAGCTCAGTTTAACCAACATTACTTTAAATGCGTTATATCTTTTCATTTTATAGTTGAGGCAAGTATGTTTGCTTAATATGACAACCAAGTTCTGTTTCATCAACATTTGGTTTGGAAGGATGAGAAAAAAAAGTCCTATAGAGTATATAATGTGCAGTATGTCACTGCTTAAAGATATTTCCAGATATATTTAACAAAAACAGTATTGTGTATGCAGTAAGCAATGAAAACATTTTTATACAGTAGATTGTGTCAATGGCTGTGTTGAACAAGTTGAACAGATTGCATTGTGGGATACAGTATCCCATGAAGTCTTCTCTGTTGTATAATGCATACTGGGTATTTTATGCAAATGTTACATTTGCATAATGTTCACAGTATACATGCTCCAAAAATAGTATGGGCAGTACGATGCTGTACGTTGCCATTCCTAACATTCGCTATTAACTCTTTCCCCGCCAAACACAGAATTTTCCGTTATTTGTATTAAACGGAAATTTCTGTGTTTTGACTGTCAGAAGATAGGGAATTCTATCTTCTATTCTATTCACCACCTATTATGCATCTTCTGAATGAGTACTGAATTTCCTGATCAAAACACACGCCAGTAAAGCCGGGTGCACACTGCGATTTTGCCCGCGATTTGGAGGTCTGAGACAAATTTGGCAAAATTTTAACTGATGTTTTTGTTCGTTAGTTTGACGTTCACTAACACGGTCAGCCGATTAATGACCGCTGCGATCAAATTTTACCTCAGACGAAATTCTGACAGTGTCAGAAGATTTGGTGCACAATCCTGCAGTGTGACTTCTCCTACGACGACAGTCAAATATCTCGTTTTTTCAAGACAAACTATGACCAAAACGAGAGCTGGAGATTTCTTTGTAGCCAGCATTTCAGTCTTGCGTGTAATGCAGCTCACTGTCACCGAGCGCGTCATTTATTGACGACATAAAACTCTGTTTTTAGCGCACCTTGAGATCTTACAGTGTGACATGGCTTACATCGGGGATCATGTTCATACAGTCTGACAAGGAACATAAGCAAAGGATTTTGAAAAATCGCACAGTGTGCAGGACCCATAAGACGAAGTAAAACAAGTGATCGTATGTAAACAGATGCATATGAAAAATAACGGGATCATTAAACATCATATAAATCAAAACTATCTAATGTTACTGACTGAAATGTGGACCCAGGATGAGCTACAGGACTGTGAAGCTTTAGGGGTGTTGATGGACTGATCTACTCCATCGGTGTTTGATCATCGCTCTGAATCTGATCTGGATACAGTTCACAAAAATGTGATTTTCTCAGCTTTTTGTTCAAAATGTTGCTTTTTTATGAAACCTTACCCATATTCAAGTGTTGATAAAAAAAGGAATGCAAGAAGCTAGAATAAAATGGTTTCTATGGGCTATTCCATTTTGGTGAAAATGGTCAAAAACCCTGGAGGTGGCTGGCAACTTTTTTTTTACACGCTGACGGGGAAAGAGTTAAACCAGTCTGTGTTTAGACAGAGAACAGCTGCATAATGAGTTTAATTCAGAAGTTCACACCGACACTCCCTCTTACCTGACCGCTAGCCTGTCCTGACCCGTCGGCGCACACAAACTGCACAAACTCCTTGAGCGGGTCCTGTCCCGGGTGGTGGTGGTATCGGATGGTGGGATGGGTGAAATACGGGCTGGACTGCTGGATGATGGATGGCGAGGGGAAGTGCAGGGAGGACGCTGAAGCACGGGGACTTCCTGCTGACAGACAGACACACACACAAAGAGAAGGGTTAGTGATAGATATTATACAAGTATAGTAGTATATTAATAATGAGTCCAAGCAAGACTGACACACAAGGATACAACAGATGACATGAGATGGAAGTGACGGAAAGCAGTTCAGGAAAAATGGTGAGTGTGTGCCCTTACTATAATTGGGGACAAAACTTCCCAGCACAGAGCTAATTTGGACAAAACCTCTGGTTTTGATGGTCACTTTAACACATTCTGTTGAGTATAAGTAACTCTGCACCTACATATCTACTAACTCTCATTAGAGTGTTCTTGGAGTATTAGTAGACTGGTAGGGGTAGAATAAGTTGACATGTAGTTGCAAAGTTACTTAAGTCAGTAGAATGCCTGTTGGAGGAGCATCACAATAAAGAGTTAGCAGATATTAAGCAGACAGTCTACTATTACTCTAGTGAGAGTTAGTTGACATGTAGTGTCAAAAAGTTACATAGAGTCAACAGAATGTTCAAAATAAAGTGTTACAAACCTCCCTTTGGATCCCAGGGGATGTCATCATAGGTAAAACATACTTTATTGTTCTTTTAAAATCTCAAAAATGCTAAAAGTTGTCTTTTAGTTGGGTTAAATATTTGGGTTAAGCTTTTACTCTGCAGTAATGTATGTATGTTGTGTGTGTAAACATGTAGAAGTAAACGTGTGTATAAACCGTGTGATCAGTGTTGTTTGAACCCTAGTGAACACGCACTGAATCAAACACTGTGTTAAAATACATGTGGTTCTCTCTTTCTTTCTCACACTCTGTTTAAACCTCTCTCACCAACTCAAAATATTATGCAGACACGCAAACACGCTATCCAAGTGAAAAGCCTCTTAATTGCCTTTATTTAACATAATATTGCGACATGGATGGTGTATACATCTTTAATTTAAATTGTCAAGAGAGCCCCCAAACTATCCGTCTGTCTATCGGCCACAAGCATGTAAGACACTGCGTGATTGCTTTCAATGTATTTCAATGTGCGCAGTTTGCTCACGGCATCTCTGTGAAATATTGCTTCCAGATTTTTAATGACCTTCTTCTTCATTAATTAGACAGTAGGAAATGATATGAAGGCACATAAACAAATAAAACATATTGATACAAGGATCTCAAGTATGTTTCATGGGAAAAATATATTTTGATATTTTTTTGGTATCAGCACAACCCTAATGTGAATGAACTGCACTCTTCTCCCGACTGGCGAGTGGAGGGGTGATGGGTCTTGTCTCCTCCAGCCAAGCGGGGCCCCCAGCTGCCCGGGACAGTCTGCCAACTTCCAGAGCTTCCCTGTAACCCAGACGCGGGCGCCTCGCTCCCAGGCAAGCCCTGCTTTTCACCCTCTCTGCCGTGCAGACTGCTATTCCCTCCTCTTCCTCCGTTTCTTTCACTCTTTCATCATCCACACTTTAATCCCATTAGAGAATGGGATGGAGCCAAGGCTTCAAGGAGGCAAATGGCACCACAAACTACCACCACCAAAGACCCCCTCCCACATGGAGTGACTACACAACAACAGCTCTAAATACAACCGCGCTACACAAACAACACATGGCCACACAACACGAGGGCATCGCTAGCATAAGGGCAAGACTCAATCCAAATGTATATGACACCACACAAAAAACAAACTCAAAGAAGAGATATATCTGTCCGTCTGTCCATCTATCTATCTATCTATCTATCTATCTATCTATCTATCTATCCATCCATCCATCCATCCATCCATCCATCCATCCATCCATCCATGTCCGTCTATCTATCTATCTATCTATCTATCGATCTATCTATCTATCTATCTATCTGTCTATCTATCTATCTATCTATCTATCTATCTATCTATCTATCTATCTATCTATCTATCTATCTATCTATCTATCTATCTATCTATGTCCGTCCATCCATGTCTGTCTGTCTGTCTGTCTATCTATCTATCTCTGTCCGTCCGTCCATCCATGTCTGTCTGTCTGTCTGTCTGTCTGTCTGTCTGTCTGTCTGTCTGTCTTTCTGTCTTTCTATCTATCTCTGTCCGTCTGTCCATCCATGTCTGTCTGTCTATCTATCTATCTCTGTCCGTCCGTCCATCCATCCATGTCTGTCTGTCTATCAGGCTATAAAAAAAAGTCTATCAGTCTATCAAAATGTTTGTCTAACTTTGGTCCATTTACATTTGTTCCCTTCTTTTTCGTCTTGTTTAACTGATAACGGATAACAAAATACTTCTGAACATTAAAATTTCAGTTTTACAATAAGGTGAGCCTTGTACAGCAGTTCAATTGTACAGAGTAGATACATACTTTGATCACGGCTGCACAGCATTTCGATAATATCTTACAAGCTCACGCACATCCAGCGGGAGGAGAATGAAGTCGGGAAATGGAGAGACCAATCACCAACCAATCAACATTGATGGACAGACAGACAAAAAAATAAAATAAAGACAAATCAGCCTCGGTACAGAGGAGAAAAAGGGTGGGGGTGGGGGGGGGACGAATGGCGAACGCCTTCACCCGACCCGACCGTGGTGTAAACACGACCTCGCGTCTCCCCGAACTTCACCACATCCGACCCCACCAGGGGGCGTGAGGGAGCAGGACAGGAAGGGGAAGGATGTGGGAGGTGGGGTGGAGGGGGGCTCTGAACTCTCACCTGGTCTTACACCTGCCAGCATGGGCAGCGGGTGATGGGTGAACGGCATGCGTGCAGACCTCGTATGGCCGGACAGAGCGCTGAAATCGAATTTCCCCGACTTCTTAAGAGAACCAGGCGACGAGAGTCCTGGTAAAAATGGGATCAACAAAATGGCAGAACAGAGATGTGGATTTAATTAAACAGGGTTTTGCTTCTTGATCTTCATCTAAAAAAAAAAAAAAAAAGATCTTATCCATCTCAGCTTCCAAATTGCTACAAATTTGCTGATAATAATACTAACAAAAGTATTTTAATCTACAGTTAAGACACTTCTAGGGATTTTTTCTTTCTTTCTGTGAAGTATAGAGAAGCCAGTCACACTGCAAAAACAATTGTATTAAATCAATATTTTCTCTCGTTTTCTAGTAAAACTTTCTTTAAAAGAAACAAATATTTGCCTATGAGACAAGAAAAATAAACTAAAAAAAGAAAAAGAAAAATGTTTTCTTTTTCTTACCTCATAGGCAAATGTCTTAAGAATATTAACAATACAATTTAAAGATTAAAAAAATTATGACATTTAAATAACATTTCTTTGAAAAAAAGACTTAACGCATGTCATTCAGATTCATGTTTAGATCATTATACTTGAAAACGAGATGAAATATTGCTTAAGATGATTTTTCCTTTTTTTTCAGCAGTGCGGACAGGTCCAGAGCTTTGCTTTGAAGCAGTGGAGTTCAGGAAAGTGTGGGATAGGGTCGGGACAGGGCCGGGAAGGGAAGGGTCTCTGCAGTGGTAAGTCGGAAAATAGATGCCACGACAGCAGATCCCATAATAACTCATGTCAGTCAGTCAGTCAGTCAGTCAATGGAAAGACTATAGTGTCAAAACTTCAATGACCATTATCCAATTTCCAATTTCGATAATTAAACAAAAATCACAGGAATTGAATGAATTATATTTTAAAATATATTACAAAACAACATCTATATTTCGCAATATTACGGTATATTACTTGATATCACCATTGGCCTTTAAAATAACTGGACTGACCAACCATTACTTAAAGTCCGAAATCATGGAAAATGTGCAGAATCAATCTAGTTTTGCCATAAGTTAAGAGGTAAAAAAAGAATTGCAATTTACAAACGATGGGTTAATCTTCAACGTTTTAACAGGTTTCTACTGGTCAGGATATCCAGCCAATGAGCAAACAATAGAAAACTCTCACTACACGTCACAGAGTAAGCATATTTACTTAAAAAAAACTTGTCTGGTTTATGTGTGTCTATGTTCAGATTAACTTCAGAATTCCAATATACTCAAGCAACCGCATTAGTAATGCCAACTGAACTGAACGACACGCTTTCACAAACCAAATGCAAATGAGCGAATAAATGTAAATACAAACCGTTTACAGACTCTGACATAAAAACACCCTAAACGTCAACCAAATCAGAGGCTCTCACTTGAATTTTCAGTGCTGAGGGAAAAAGTAAAACACAAGCGGTTCTGTTCCAGTGGCAGGTTCGAACGCTCATGCCAAAAAGAGGAGGACAGGCGGGAAGCGTGATGTGAGAATGATGAGGGAAATGAAAGGAGAAACTATGTGATGGTTTGGTCTTCTCATATATAATGCCGCATTAATGTGTCATCCTGATCCTATAAATGTCAAACCGAGGCCGCAGGGCTTCTAGCCTGAGCTGTCCTGAGTTTGGCATAAACACGAGGACTGAATATACGCTGGGCTCACCCAGTGACCCAGAAACACGACCAAACATGCCAGGACTCGGGAAGGAGAGGAAAAGGAGTTTACCATCAAATCCTCTGGCTGGTTTTGAGGGAAACAATTATCAGAAGTGGTTATTTTAAATACCCAATTTAAGACGCTAAAGAGCCATGCGAGGAAGCCACAAATCTGCCAATTATGCTAATGCCACGTTTAATGTATATCTGGCTCTATGAATGATTTAAAAAATCTGAGACAAACAATATTTTTTGAAGCGTATTGTCAAATCTATTATTAAAAATACCTTTAAACAAATGAAGTGAAAATTGCACATAAATGAATAAGAAAACAAATTGTGGTAGTAAATTTCTTAGCATGTTTCAAGTGAAAAGGATTGTTAAATTTCATAGGTGGTGTTAAAAGCAACATTGTCTGCTGAGAAATGTTGTGTTGCAGAATCCAAAAAAAGTGTGACATTTAAGTGTGATCACTGAGCATTTGTTATGTTTTAAACAAACACCCACAAAACCACAAGATAAATCATTATTATGCGATTACGCATTGGCTTGAGTTATTGTGGGAGGGCTAAATGAAGCTGTTTCTTGTCAAGAAGGGATATGGCAGCACAGTTTGTATCATTTTTCCCAGAGAACACAAGATAAACTCTGCTGTACTGAATATATGTAAAATAAACAAAAATAAATTATAGCGGTGTCTCATTTCGAAGGCTGTGTACTCCAGAGGTCACATTTAAAGGCTGCATCCTTCATCAGTGATGTCTTATTTAAAGGTGAGGTGTGTAGGCTACATTTTAGTGGTATCAAGCAGTGAGGATGCAAATTGCAACCGCCTACCGCTCATCCCTCCATTTCACCACACAACAGAGAGAAGCTACGGTGGCCGACACAGGACAAAGATGTCAAAGTCTGAGACAGCAAAGAGTGGCTGGAGCGCTGTAGAGAAGTTTGTCTGTTTAGGGCTACTGTAGAAACGTGACGGCACAAAATGGCGATCTCACCATGGCGGTACACCCCCGCGGTGTATGTAGATAGAAATGGCATAATAAAACATAATGGTATATTATGTAAGATCTTTATACATATCAGAAAAGTAACTGTAACAAAACTGACTGTACAGTTACTTTTCTTAAATGAGACCCAGCCTCGATGTGACCTCCGGAGGACGCAGCCATCGAAATATTATATATTATAAATATTATAAATAAAGATAAACCTGTCAAAAACATACATTTCTAATTACCAATGCAAAAAAAATCCATTACGTTTTTTTCTAAAATATAATAATATTATTGCAAAACAAGATGCAAACTGCAAATTATAGTGCAAGATATTAATAAAATAGGTGAGGTTATGAGGTTGCAGCAACATCTAAACAAGTAAGGTGGAGAAAATCACTGCCATCTGAACACCTTCATAGTTACAACTGACAGTTTCCATTATCTTCCTTTCACTGCATTCATGCACATTAACCACACGCACGCACGAGTGTGTGTGTGTGTGTGTGTGTGTGTGTGTGTGTGTGTGTGTGTGGTCATGGGTTAGTTGTTACTGCTCTGTGTTGTGCCAGCCTCAATACTCCAGCAGACTGGCAGCCAATCAAACGCTCTCCCTTGACCTTCTAGTCTCGCCACGCTAACAAGCTGGCCGCCAAAGAAACCTTGACCTGTCAAAAGCGGCATATATAACGCCTCCTCAAACACTTGAACAGACACACACATTCACCATCCAACCATCAGAAAGTGCCACTTCTACAAAAACACACAGAAAGTCACAAATCCAAGTACAAATTCACTACCATGAATATACAGCAATAATACACACAGGTTCACAAACCTTTTGCTTAATAAACTCCAATTACTTTTTCAGCTGAGTGATTTTTAAAAATCAGTTTACACTCGCCAATGATACTGCAAATGCAATATTTTGAATATATTAGCACTTTTTTTAGTCTATTGATTAAAATTAAAATATAATAATAATAACACCGGAAAAAAACTTGAAAAATATATATTTAAAGCATTTAATAAAAATGTGTTATATTCAAAATATAAATTTTCATGACTTCTGCAGTCGTTTGATTTTTCTAAAATATTTTGTCATGCATTTAAATTATATTATAATTATAATATTATAATCTGTATAATATATTATATTCTGTAGTGAATATTATAATCACTACAGAAATTGTCATGTATTTTCCTCATCTAGGCATCAAATTTTTCATAAATGTCTAGCTCTTCCCTGCCCGTGGGAACCCCGTTCACTGTCTAACCTCTCAAAACCGTCACAAACAGATGTTTACAGACAAAGCGCCACAGTCTAACAAGGTGAAAGAGAGTGCAGGAGAATGAAAAATAGGAGGAGATGATATCCGTGTCAGCCCAGGGCACGAGGAAGTGATCCGGCATATGAATGGGTTCACAGACTGCTCGTGTACCCCGGGCGACACCAGATTTAATGATAAATGACACCGTCACCTTGCAGATTTGCCAAAGCCTCATTCAGGTAGTGAATCACCTTTGGAGCATAGCGCAGTTCACACTCTCACACACTCACACGTGCTCGGAGCGCCACCACCGCCATCATCGGCATAACAGATGTCTTCTGTAACCCAGCAGCTCCCAACGCTGTCGACACATGGTAGAGCCATCTGGACCAGAGCTCTGGTGCTCCACAGACTGTGTGTGTGTGTGTGTGTGTGTGTGTGTGTGTGTGTGTGTGTGTGTGTGTTTCAAGTGTTCAGGGATGGGGTGGGTGTAAATATATGTGTGTGTGTTGTGTATTCCCATGACATCAGGAGCACCTGAGCATGCTGGCATTTTTTGGTGGGATTTACCCATGTTTCCCTAGATTAAGATCTGTGTGACTGTGTGTTTATCATGACGTGGGCGGTAGTGGATGTGATTAGATGGAGGAGGACCCTCAGGCTAGAAACACACTCTATTGCAGGTACACAAGTTCCCGTTGTAAATAGATAGCTTGCATTCTTGCATTACCGTGGTTATTCCTGTGTAATCTGCTTTTGCGTACTCAAAGGAGTGATAGAGTTACCTTCAAATGTCTGTGCCATTAAAGCCAATGTGAATCGCCCGGTCTGATTACGGCCTTTCACTCTATCATAGTGAAATAGGATATGCTGTGAGAAAAAAGTTAAAGCTGGACTTGTTTTGCGGCAATTGGATAGTGAAAAACTATCTCTGTGTCTCTGTATGACACATTAATAATAAATATATGCATTATAATATATATATATATATATATATATTATTATTATAGTGTCATATAGAGACAGCTTTTCACTGTCCAATTACCCCAAAACACACACACATACATACATACACACCGATCAGGCATAACATTATGACAGTATTCCTAACATTGTGTTGAATATGCTTATATTTCCCTTTTGCTGCCAAAACAGCCCTGATGAGGGATGACCCCTGAAGGTGTGCTGTGGTATCTGGCACCAAGATGTTAGCAGCTGATCCTTTAAGTTCTGTATGTTGTGAGGTGGGGCCTCCATGGATCGGACTTGTTTGTTCAGCACATCCCACAGATGCTCGATTGGATTGAGATCTGGGGAATCTGGAGGCCAAGTCAACGCCTCAAATGCGTTGTTGTGCTCCTCAAACCATTCCTGAACCATTTCTGCTTTGTGGCAGGAGCATTATCCTGCAGAAAGAGCCACAGCCACCAGGGAATACCGTTTCCATGAAAGGGTGTGCATGGTCTGCATCAATGCTTAGTTGGTACGTGTCAAAGTAACATCCACATGGATGGCAGGACCCAAGGTTTCCCAGCAGAACATTGCCCAAAGCATCACACTGCCTCCGCCAGCTTGCCTTCTTCCCATAGTGCATCCTGGTGCCATGTGTTCTCCAGGTAAGCGATGCAGCCGGCCATCCATGTGATGTAAAAGAAAACATGATTCATCAGAGCAGGCCTGCCACCTTCTTCCATTGCTCTGTGGTCCCAATCTGATGCTCATGTGCCCACTGTTGGCGCTTTTGGCAGTGGACAGGGGTCAGCATGGACACCCTGACTGGTCTGTGGTTATGCAGCCCCATACGCAACAAACTGTGATGCAATATGTATTTTGACACCTTTCTTTCAGAGCCAGCATTAACTTAGAATTTGAGCTACAGTAGCTCGTCTGTTTGATCGGACAACACGGGCCAGCCTTCACTCCCACGTGCATCAATGAGCCTTAGCCGCCCATGACCCGGGTCACCACTGTTTCTTCCTTGGAGCACTTTTGATAGATACTGACCACTGCAGACCCGGAACACCCCACAAGAGCTGCAGTTTTGGAGATCTGACTCAGTCTAGCCATCACAATTTGTCCATTGTCAAATCGTTCAAATCCTTAAGCTTGCCCATTTGTCCTGCTTCTAACACATCAACATTGAGTACAAAATGTTCACTTGCAGCCTAATATATCCCACCCACTAACAGGTGCCGTGATGAAGAGATAGTCAGTGCTATTCATTTCACCTGTCATTTATTTCATAACGTTATGCCTGATCGGTGTATATACAGTATATTAGAGATGTGCGGATCAGCTCTAACATCACCCAAATCCATTGTTAAAAAACAAATCATACACAGTCATGTGCTGGAATGGCACTTTCTCGTGAACGTGCACATGTCAGTTAGCAGAAGTTTGAGATTACAGTTTGTAAGTTTTAAATATGGATATTTTTCTTACACAATTGCATAATGCAAATGCATCTCTTCGCTACATAAGGCCTTTATTAACCCCTTGGAGCCGTGTGAATTACTTTTATGATGGATACATGCACTTTTATAGACTTCAAAAACAGAAACAGCCATTCACTGCCAGGACATTTTTTTTTTATGTAACTCTGATTGTATTCGTCTGAAAGAAGAATGTCATATACACCTAGGATGACTCGAAGGTGAGTAAATCATGGGCTACTTTTCATTTTTGAGTGAACTATGCCTTTAAATATTTAGTGTTGCATCCGGAAGTTCCTCAACACACAGTTGCCTTCATTAAAAAATAGCAAGACTATTACAATTATACCCTATTATAATTTTACTCTCTCGCATTGCGGTCTTTGACCTTGAAAAAGAGTAAAAGAGTGACATATGTTCACTGTGTTTTACTGTGAAAAGTGTTCTGTGTCTTTATTAAAATGAACCCATTAATGATTTGTCTCTCAACCACACGCAATTTTAGGAATGTATAAATATAACTGTGATCCGTTCTTCACTAATTAATATATACACATACAAGCATACACACACGCACGCACGCACGTATACACACACACAGTATAGAGTGTTGTGTTATGAAACGTGTTGTAGCAATTTGTGGAACGCAATGATGTGTGAAATTGAGTTTGTGTTTGCATTCACGTACTTGCATAGAGTGTTTCAGACCTAACAGCTTTTAAATCTCATAGCCGCATTGAATAAACAGCTGAAATATTGCTTATAGCATGTAAACCCCTTTAAGCACACAGACTAATTAGAATAAATCCTGCATGGAGAAGAAACAAACAAAAGTGCTAAGTAAATATCTGGAAAGGCCCGCTGCTGTATGCAACACAATAGCCACATTTGTAAGTGTTTGTGTTATGTGAAATCAGGATTTGGACTTCTGCGTCTGTCCACAGGGATCATATATCAGGATCTAACACAAGCAATGGATGTACAGAGAGACATCTGATGTACAAAACAAAATGAAAGCACATTCACAAGCCACAAAACACCCGCCACCTCAGATCACCAGAAAAAACAGCAAATCAGAGAGAAGAACCGAGGTGTGTGATGCAGCAGAGAGTTTGAAAGATAGACAGAGATAACAGACACATTTGAATACACTTGTGTGTGTGGTATATACATCAATTATATATAATATGAGGGTAATGTGGTCTAACCATGGTAAGGAAACTGCACGCCATCAGATTCGTGTTTTATCTTCCTCTCCTGCATACTGGCCAAATGGTGTTGCACTGAAAAACCCAAACGGGGAAAAGAATAGAGTTAACAATGAATGAGAGAGGGACAGACTGAGATCATTTGGACAGATGAAGAGAATTTGGTACCACTGGTACCACCATCATCATAAATACATAAGCACTATACACTTTGGAAAACATCATATGCATGAGGTCAAACACAGTATTGCTCACTATCTCCCAAAGTCAACCCATTCTAAGTACACTTAAACAAGTAAAAAAGGAAAGCCACACACATACCACAAACTGCCCAATCAGCAGCAGCAAAAATATGAGGATATCAAATGAGCATTGGCTGCGTCACAGTTCACATCATTTCCATACTAAGTAGTATGCAAGATAAAAACTACTGCATTTCAAATCATAGTATGCTGAAAATAGTATGGCAAAGGTGTCCACATTCTTAAAAAAAAAAAAAAAGGTTCTTTATTGGCATCTATGGTTCCATGAAGAACCTTTAACATGTATGGAATCTTTGTTCAAAACAAGATCATTTGGGGAACCAAAAGCGGTTCTTCTATGGCATCGCGTTCAGAACCTTTATTTTTAAGAGTTGTGAATTTATGAAGTATGCATACATATTAGGGGTGTAACGATACGCGTATTCGTATTGAACCGTTCGGTACGAGGCTTTCGGTTCAGTACGCGGTACGCATCATGTACCGAACGGTTCTTGGACTAATTAATTAGATTTGGAAAATAAAAAAAGTTTGTGAAATATAATAATATGCGTTCAACAAGGTAGCCCAATAACCAAAACGACATAACAGCCAATGCCCCTGACACCGCCGAAGTGAAAGAAAAAAACACACCATGTTTTAGGCTGCTCAGTCAGGTGCTCGCTTACTCAGTAGGCTACGCGCTGAATGCTCGTGGCAAAATGGCTATTGCGTTTAACAAACCAGAAATACGTAGAAGATCCTCCAATAACCAACTGGTCTGGTGTTTGGGTGAACTTTGGATTCTTTGTAAGCTATGATGGTGTTGGCAAGAGTGATGGATTCAAAAACAACGGTATGTCGCATTTGCTGATGGTACAGCAGCGGGAATAATTCATGTCATGTCAATCAACTAATTTACGCCGACAACAAGACGATAAAAAGGAGAAACAGCCACAAACTATCCCACAAACTATCCCCGCAGCATTTAGACAGACATTTCCAACTTATTCAAATGGCAAAAGACATCACCGCGGCGAGTGGTCCATTTATAGCCGCGGATATGAGACCTAACGCCCGTTTCGCCCGTTTCACACATACGCCCGTTTCACACATACTCCGTCTGCAGTGCGTGTGCGTTGCGTATTTTTTTCCGTACCCATGTTAACGGATGACAGCTTTCACACTGCACGCGGATGCTGTCCGTCAGTCCGTTCCAGGAGCGTTGCGTCTGCAGCAGTGCACGGATCGTTTTCGTACCGAGTCTATTTTTTGCTGCGCTGCGCTGCGTTGCGTTGCTGCATTAAAGTGATAGAACATTGTTCGCATTAAAATAAACATGTACTGACGCGAAAATCTAGTAATTTCAACACGGATGCATATCATTTAAAATATACTCTTGTTTCAAAGTCAACACGTGGCTTTTTTTCTCAAGTAAAGCAACAAAACGACACCTTACCTGGCATTTAGGTAAAAAATTTGCCATAATGGAGAGAACTCGTACTTTCTTGGAGGTGAAATACAAAGTTATTTTTGACCTGCAGGATTTCTTTTCAAAGGGTTTAAAAACGAAAGAAAAGACGAGAGTCGGCTGTTTTTGAATAGCCTATTCTAAGTTTCTAATTTAAAATGTTTATGATTTTAGGCTATAACCTATGTTTAAATGTTTTGCCTTTTGTGTGAGCTAAATCTAAAGTATATATAAATATGAATTAATGAATTGAAAAAATGTTGTTTAAATGTAGGCTTGTAGCCTACGTTAACCTGTCTACTCAGAAAGATTAAACAAAGAGAATTGCAATTCTGATGAGCCAAGATTAGTAACAACTTCTGGATTTTAAATTAAAAAATCATAAATAAATGCTGTGTTTGTGGTATGTAAAAGCGGATCAGTTGCGGACTGCAAACGCAGCATATGTGAAAGGACTACAGGGTGTGGGGCTCCTGCAACGCACACGCAACGCAACACGCACCGCACACGCACTGCAGACGGAGTATGTGTGAAACGGGCTCCATCATTGTTCAATGTAAAAAAAAAAAAAAAATCATACTTGTTAGTTTTAATAAAAAAATAATAAAAAAAGGTAATTTATCTGCCAATTTTTTATTTTTGCTGTATCTAAAACATACCGAACCGTACCGAACCGAACCGTGACACCAGTGTATCGTATCGAACCATGAATTTTGTGAACCGTTACACCCCTAATACATATGTATCCGCTAATTCTGCCCACAACAAGTATGTGAAATGGGGTGCAGCCAATGTATTTTGGACATCAAATCTAACATGGCAGAGTTTTTAGTTTGTGATGTGAGCACAGCAACATTTGTAACTATTTATTGCTTTGATGTATTGAGGGAATGGTGATTTTGTTTGATGGTCTGGTGTGATAATACAGGTAAAGTCGGTTGCCTGGCTGCCAGTTTCTCTCTAGCTGGACAAGCTCTAGAAAATATTGAATCACCTTCCATAACATGCTATTTACATATCATGTCACCTGTCACTCTTGTATTAGTAAGGCAACACCTGACGCATTTGTATTACATTCAAAAGAGCTCTGTAATCAGCCATTTACAGAAAAGTCTGGCCCCTCATAAAACCCTTCAGTGAATATACTGGTCACACAGGAGTTTAATTGGATCTGAGTATAACTATTTTACAGCTTTATCACAGAGTAGACAGCATTTTTTACTTGACAAGAACAAGAAATAAGCCTTTCATGGTCAATCACCTAGGGCTGTGCGCAATTATTCAGATTTTTCTGATTAATTTAAATGTAATGTTTTGCCACAATTTTATCATTTTTAAATTGAGAAATCGCAGCTTTGAAAACATGTTGTCAATGCAGAAAATTATCCGACCACATGATGCCGTGCGTAATTAACCGCTCTCATGTGATGTGCTCAGTGAATGTCTAAGCGGCTGTTCACACAGAATGCGATATTGCGTTGAAAAAAAAAAAGACGTGGGCAGTGGAATAGGATGACATGAGTTGAACTTCTAACTTGAGCACCGTGGTTTTAGAATACGGTTTCATGGAAATTCGTCATCAAATTAAATACGCATGTGAACATACTCTTTTGATGGCCAATATTCGTGCCACACGCACTTTACGCTGACCCTTGTGTACCTGTGAAAAGTGAAGCATACTTTGGCCTTACCCAAAGGCATGGATCCATTATATTGATACACATCCTGTTTACACCCAACTGTTTACCTTCACTTAAGATATAACTGGCTGCGTTTACATGAATACTCCACACGATGGGCATTGTGACATTATTGCGTTATTACATTATATTATACATTATTGTATTCGGCCATTCAAGCGCAATAAGAAGTAAAAGATAACTGAATTCGCAATCGCATGCTGAGAGAAGGGACTTTCTGTGCGTTCACTATGTCAGTGTGACAGTTAGCAAGAGCACCACCTTTTTAACAACCCAATCTTTATATTGATTCATGCATTTTTTCACTCTGAAGTGTCAATAGTGCTATATATTTACATACCTTTATATACTAATAGATTTTATACTGTGGTAATTAGGGGTGTCACAATTTTCCAAATCCTCGATTCAATAACATTTTCGATTCTAAGTTCACAGTTTCGATTCTCAATTTTTACTTTTTTTTTTTTTAAAGCAGTGGTTGCTATGTCATTTTAAGACTAGACTTTTATGCAATATAATATCTAACCTTTGTTCTCAATGTACCACACTAAATTGTCAAATTTAAAACATTTATTAACAACAACATAATGTATCAAAACTTATATGTTCAGTCATTTGAAAACTTAAGCAAAATAACCTAATCTAATTTCTAGTTTCTTTTCTTCAAAGATGACATTCAAGTTCTGAACAAAACAAACAAAAACAATAAAATGAAATGTGCTGTAAGATAAGATTTGAGGGAGATAAAATATGCATTGTTACAACCTGCTAAAGCATATAACTATATAAACATTGTAAAGTAAAGATTGTCATTATTTATTAGCATTAGTTCATAAACAATTGCCTGGCATAAATGTGCGCTATACATTGATTGAGCCATTCTGAAGTGCTGTATTGGACATGCGTGAGCCTGAAGGACGCGCGTTCCCCCCCTATGGTTTCCCCACGGTTAGTTCCGCATGTTACAATTCAGATGTGCGCATCTTAAACAGGATATCAGTTCTGACTGGATCTCTTCCCTAATCGTCCCACCCTAACATTTTCGTCTAATTTTTATTTGCTGACGAAAATGACAGTAGATTTCCATCATAGTTTTTTTGTCATCCAACACTAGTTTTTATTTAATTATTGGCTCGTTTTCGTCTGTGAAAAAAGGTTGTTGATCAAAATTATTTGTCAACGAAATGAACACTGCTTCAGTGAAAGAGAAGGGGGTTCAAGTTCTGTGAGGGTCTCCTGCATCTGCAGTTGCCATGCTATCTTTTAAGTTGTTGTAGTTAGTTAAGATGAGGTTGACTTCAACACGTGTTTTTTTCCGGCTTGGGAAGCAACCGGATGTAACATGGGGGCGTGCCTTTTATGGGTCTTGAAAGAGCAAATGACATTGGTGTCAATGAAGGCCTTTCAGAGCCATCAGATTTCAACTAAAACATCTTCATTTGTGTTTCGAAGATGAACAGAGGTCTTACTAGGGGTGTCGAATGACATGAGGGTAAGTAATTCATGACAGAATTTAAATTTTTGGGTGAACTAACACTTTAATTGCCGCATTACCAAATATAAACAAATCAAAATTTTCAACACGTGTGGAGGTCAAGTGAGGCGTCTGAAGAGTCAGAGAGGTTGTGGGTAAAGGGACTGTACCTGCATCAACATCATTGGGCCAGCCGCTAGGCTGGGATGCTCCTGGGGCAGGAGAACGTCCCGAATAGAAGACATCATCCACCGGGCTCTCCATTTCACTGTCATCAATGGATTTACGCTTGTTGGAGCTGAAAGAGAAAAGAAAGCGAGAAGGTAAGGGGGAGATTTTATATCATATTTATATTTCAAAATCAATATAATTAATTTTCCTTTCATGACTGGTCACAAAAATGGAAATGTTTTAATTACAAATAATTTTACAATAGAAAAATATGTACATTTAAACATTACTTTCCACCCAAAATCATCAGAAATGTAAGATGATTACATTATCTTAGCAGAATGAGACATTAGATGAGCAAAGACAGTATAGAGTTAGACAGCAGAGCTTGAAGTGAATCAGAGCACAGGAAGTGTGGAGTACCTCCGCGGGAGACTGGCATACAACTCCATCTCAGTCCTGCAGCATTTGAAACATGACGACGAGACGAGAGAGAAGGGACAGGAGAAAGGTAAAGAGACAACAATGACAGCAATCAAGCAGACAAAGGTGAGAGCAGCGAAGAAAAGGGTAGACAGATAGACAATATATATATATATATATATATATATATATATATATATATATATATATATATATATATATATATATATATATATATATATATATATGAACAAAGAGGAAAGAAAGAACGTGTGAGTGCTACCAACATGCATTAAAGCTACTTAACCAGACACAGGTTGACTTGTGAAGTGGTTTTAAGACATGCAAGAGTTTATTAGTATAGATTAAGCAATGAACCAGGGCTTAGGGCAAAAAATGCCAACGAAATTAAAATTTGTGCTCTATAATTTTGCAGTTATAAATGCATAACATCTGATGTAATTCTAAAAATTATATTCTAGCCTAAAGATAATTTTAATTATTTATATTCAAATGTATTCAAATAGATTTAAAATATGTATGTATTTTATTAAATATATTTTACACAAATGCGTGACCGTTTAAATATTTACAAAAGAGTTTCATTGAAAGTAAAAAATAAAAACATAAAAATGAACTTCGTGGAACTAATATTGTTCTAACAATGGAAGGGGTCCATGGAAATACATTTAAATAAATAAATAAATAAATAAAGTTTTATTTTGCTTTCTAAAGATTGATCAGAAATCATGATGTTTTTTTTTTAATGTTTTTTTTTTTTATCTTACACAAAACAACACCTGGCATAGGAAAATGTGTGTGTACCTGGTCGATGGCGTGGACGTAATGGAGCGGCGACCCAGGTTGATGTTGTAATATCCTGGACTGTCAAGGTCGGCCAGAGAGAAGTTGGGTCCGGTTGCTGTGGCAACTGGTGCTGAATAAGATGAGACAGAGAGAAGTCAGATAAATGAAATCCATTATTGTTGCTTCATGACATGCTTCTCCAGTCTATAAAAACCTTGTCAGTACAGACATTTACAATGTAAAACATATGTTTTTTTTAAAACTTTCTATTCACCAAATAATCCTATAAAAATGTATCATGATTTCCACAGAAATATTAAGCAGCACAACTGTTTCAACATTGATAATAATTATAAATGTGTCTTGAGTATCAAATCATCATATCAGAATTATTTCTGAAGGATCATGTGACACTGAAGACTGGAGGAATGACACTGAAAATTAAGCTTTACCATCACAGGAATATATTATATTTCACAATAAACTAACAAAAATGTTTTTTTAACTTACTTAAACATCTAACTTTTGTCTGTAATATATTTGAATTCATATTTTATTTTAAGTTTTTGTTTATTGGTATTGGTATGGTACAGTAAAAAACAAAACAAAAACAATGATTTTTAAGGATATAAAGCCTTTTTAGTTCCAATAAAATGTTGATATATGCCGGCTGCTGATCAGAAAGACCCTGCTCATGTGACTTACTCTGTGACACACGGACCAGCTCTGCCACGTTCCACACGCCTGACGTCACAAAGCAGTCCTGGAAACTCAAGTGACCTGAGAGAGAGAGAGAGAGAGAGAGAGAGAGAGAGAGAGAGAGAGAGAGAGAGAGAGAGAGAGAGAGAGAGAGAGAGAGAGAGAGAGAGAGAGAGAGAGAGAGAGAGAGAGAGAGAGAGAGAGAGAGAGAGAGAGAGAACAGAAATGAAAACACACTACAGAAACAAATTACACTGAAAAAAAGAAACATATTTACTCATCTGCACCTGTCAAACACACACGCACACAAAATAAACATGGCTCAATTGTCATAAAAAGGCCGGGAGCATATAATTACAGTCATCAGCTGGCACATGTTCTCCATCTCAAAGAAATAACAGGCTACCCCGTACTTATGGTTAAGCTCCAACCCAGTGCTCCAATCTCAGCAAAAACGTAATGAGGACACTAAAAATGCTTTATGTCTATGTCTCTTAAGAGTGTGTGTTCGGCTGAAATGTGTGTGTGAGACACTGCATACAAATATACAAACGTATTTGCTTTTGCTGCGCATATGGGATTTCAATATGTACTTTTGTGTGTGTGGGCAAAACGGGTGAATGAGCCATGCTTCCACACCCATCTGTAGTGCTGGCTGAGGTCAGCGTGTGTGTGTGTGTGTGTGTGTGTGTGTGTGTGTGTGTGTGTGTGTGTGTGTGTGTGTGTGTGTGTGTGTGTGTGCCGGTTAACCGCAGCGAGGCCGGCGCATGAGCTCAGTGTCGCCCGCGCCACAGCCATGTGGTTCCCATCAGCCAATCACGGAGTGATTTATGAGCGTATCACCATTCACCGTCACAGCCGACGTAGCAACACTTTACTATAATAAACTCAGATGGAAATTGCTTGCGCACTCTTGCAGTGAGCGAAAGACGTGCATGTGACTATACTAGCGTAAATAAACCACTGTACAGTATCAATTGCCCTGTTTTTGCAGTTCATCTCATCCCCAGATCATCTGTTGACTGGCTGCGGGCGGTGTGAAAAATGGTGGCTGACATTGATTGGAGCAGGGATTTCATCATGCCGTTTTAACCAGTGCTAACCAGAGCTTCTCATTAAAGACAACTTCAGATAAGAGATTAGATGATTCAAGCAGACTGCTTCTTAAAAAATCAGGTTTCTTCAATTGTTTTTTTGTTTTTTTTGCAGGGTGTTTTTTGGATGTTTGGGGGTTTTACGGCGCTATCATAGAAGAACCATTTTCAGTCCGTGAACAGTCTGTAAAAGAACCACTTTTTGTGTATGAAACATTTGAATAATCTTAAGAACCTTTTCTACTACAAACGACTATAAAATAAGGGACTTTATCTGCATTATGGTTCCATGTAGAGCCTTATAGAACCATAAAGGTTATATCTGCACAAAGAAAAAGAACCTTTATGGTTCTATATGGAACCACACTAGGTGTTTCTCAATGTCAAGGATGCTTCCTTGGAAGGACTGATCCTTCCAAGTCACTTCCTTCAGAGGATAGGCGAGGCTCCTCTTAAGCATTCGGAAAACACGTAAATGAAACAGGCTAGCAAGTGCACGTCATTGCGTCATTACGTCAGTGAAAAGGTCCGTTGGCCATCAATAACGTTAAGTGTATCGTTATTTGTATTTTTTATTTATCAATAAAGTAGTAATTTGTACCGGCATTTAAACGTTAAACTTTACTTATATTTACTACGGTTATAACACATTTTTGGTAAAAGCATTGTGGCAAGCAGCTTGGTGAGGGACCGTGAGAGCGGGCCCATGGAGTGATAATGAGCGGCAGCTGATCGCCACACCGGTCTCGGCTCACGGCAGTGACGGGAGCATAATTGGAGGAGCGTGGAAGGACTAGGCCTGGACTTTATGTCATGGTTTCTTTATGTTTTATTATGTGTGTGCGGAAAGTCGCCCGTGAGGGGCTTCCCGCGTTACTTTCGTTTTGTTTATTATTTATTATACAGGGAGTGCAGAATTATTAGGCAAGTTGTATTTTTGAGGATTAATTTTATTATTGAACAACAACCATGTTCTCAATGAACACAAAAAACTCATTAATATCAAAGCTGAATATTTTTGGAAGTTTTAGTTTTTAGTTTTAGCTATTTTAGGGGGATATCTGTGTGTGCAGGTGACTATTACTGTGCATAATTATTAGGCAACTTAACAAAAAACTAATTTATACCCATTTCAATTATTTATTTTTACCAGTCAAACCAATATAACATCTCAACATTCACAAATATACATTTCTGACATTCAAAAACCAAACAAAAACAAATCAGTGACCAATATAGCCACCTTTCTTTGCAAGGACACTCAAAAGCCTGCCATCCATGGATTCTGTCAGTGTTTTGATCTGTTCACCATCAACATTGCGTGCAGCAGCAACCACAGCCTCCCAGACACTGTTCAGAGGGGTGTACTGTTTTCCCTCCTTGTAAATCGCACATTTGATGATGGACCACAGGTTCTCAATGGGGTTCAGATCAGGTGAACAAGGAGGCCATATCATTAGATTTTCTTCTTTTATACCCTTTCTTGCCAGCCACGCTGTGGAGTACTTGGACGCGTGTGATGGAGCATTGTCCTGCATGAAAATCATGTTTTTCTTGAAGGATGCAGACTTCTTCCTGTACCACTGCTTGAAGAAGGTGTCTTCCAGAAACTGGCAGCAGGACCGGGAGTTGAGCTTGACTCCATCCTCAACCCAAAAAGGCCCCACAAGCTCATCTTTGATGATACCAGCCCAAACCAGTACTCCACCTCCACCTTGCCAGCAAGGCAAGGTCTAAGTCGGACTGGAGCTCTCTGCCCTTTACCAATCCAGCCACGGGCCCATCCATCTGGCCCATCAAGACTCACTCTAATTTCATCAGTCCATAAAACCTTAGAAAAATCAGTCTTGAGATATTTCTTGGCCCAGTCTTGACGTTTCAGCTTGTGTGTCTTGTTCAGTGGTGATCGACTTTCTGCCTTTCTTACCTTGGCCATGTCTCTGAGTATTGCACACCTTGTGCTTTTGGGCACTCCAGTGATGTTGCAGCTCTGAAATATGGCCAAACTGGTGGCAAGTGGCATCTTGGCAGCTGCACGCTTGACTTTTCTCAGTTCACAGGCAGTTATTTTGCGCCTTGGTTTTTCCACACGCTTCTTGCGACCCTGTTGACTATTTTGAATGAAACGCTTGATTGTTCGATGATCACGCTTCAAAAGCTTGGCTATTTTAAGACTGCTGCATCCCTCTGCAATATATCTCACTATTTTTGACTTTTCTGAGCCTGTCAAGTCCTTCTTTTGACCCATTTTGCCAAAGGAAAGGAAGTTGCCTAATAATTATGCACACCTGATATAGGGTGTTGATGTCATTAGACCACACCCCTTCTCATTACAGAGATGCACATCACGCTCCGACTCCGGGAACGTCTGAAGATAGCAAAGCTGCGCGCATAGGATTGTGGGTGATTTGAGAAGGCGAAGAGCGCGAAGGCTACTCATATGCATCCTTTCCTGTATATGACATATTTTTCGAACGAAGGACTCAGTCCTTGGTTGAAATTCCGAGGATCCTCGACATTGGAACAGTCCTTCGTCGGATGTCGATGATGTGGCATCCTTGGAATTCTGGCTTCCGAGGATCCTTCCTTGACATTGAGAAACGCCTACTGTCAATCAAGAGCCTTTATTTTCAGAGAGTTGTTATCATGGGTTAACTTTATGGTTCTTTGTAAATTGAAAAAAGTTCTTGATGATTCATAATAGGTTTTTAGTTTCTAGGAATTTTAAAGCACAAGTACCTAGATGATTTTCTAAAGAACTAGGTAAAAAAACGTTTTTTGTGAATTTCTTCAAGGAAAAGTTCAAAAAATCTAGCAGTATTTACTCCTCTTCTTTGTGTTTGAAAAACACAAAAAGTTTGTTAGCAGAATGTTGACACTACTTTAGTGAAAGTGTGCAATGAGAACTTTAAACCTAACATCTCCTTTTGTGTTCCACAGAAGAAAGTCATGCGTTTGGAAAAACATGAGGACTTAAAGGTAAAATAAAGGTTCTTTATTTTCATTATGGTTCCATGAAGAACCTTTGGAGAAAAGGTTATTTTCAGTGGAAAAAGGTATAACTTTAGATGATTAAATCTTTTTACAAAAATAAAAAGCTGAGAAAGCTTGAGGACTTTGAGCATACTCAACTTAAGGGAAATTAGTTTGCATCAACTTAATTAGATCTGGTCTGCGGTTTCAACCAACATAGTTCTATAAACTAACGTTTTTTACTTGTGGATCCAAGTTCAACAAGTTTGTTAGATTTTGTCTAACTTGTGTTTCAGTTTGTTTAGTTATACTTCTATACAACAATAAATAATCAAAAACACTACAACAAGAGCTAAACATTCTATTCAATTCCAAATAACAAATAGGCTTTATTTTTCATCACATAGTTCAATCCATATATTTAATAGATTTATCTGACAAAATGGAATTAGCATTTTTATACAGTGTGGTTCTTTCTTTCAGACACCTTTACGTTAAGTTTTTTATTAAACGAAGACTTTAATGTCCAGGTTGTACGGTATTAGACTGTGAAATCCTTTTGGAACCTTTAGCTGTGTGTATATGTTGAGTGTGTGTGCGCGTGTGTGTTTTTCGTCGTGCATGATATACCATTGGGCGGAGGCTTGATGTCTGCTTCTCCTTGTTGGTTGGAGTTATCCGATTGTCCAGATTCTGCAAAGCCGACAGAAAGAGAGAGAGAGAGAGAGAGAGAGAGAGAGAGAGAGAGAGAGAGAGAGAGAGAGAGAGAGAGAGAGAGAGAGAGAGAGAGAGAGAGAGAGAGAGAAGGGAAAAAAAGAAGGGAAAAAAAGAGAGCAGATTAAACATGGGACGTCTGGGTTCAGTCCAAAGGTGCCTGAATCAATTAGCAGATGTAGAACATTCGGAATATTCTCTGCCAGCACATATTCAATGTAGCGCTGAGGCGACGCAGCTGGAAATGAGACATGCAAAATGTGCTCCGGTTCTGGATCATTTACATGATATTCAGTCAAAATTGGGACCTTTATACTAGAAATCTGATGTTCTGTCTTGTTGTTAGTTGGAATTTGACTTGCTAGCCTACACTATTGTTCAAAAGTTTATTGTTTTCTGTTTTTGAAAGTCTGTTCTTCTCATCAAGGCTCCATTTATTTAATTAAAAATGCAGTAAAAACAGTAATCATTTTCAACATCATTATTCCAGTCTTCAGTGTCACATTCAGAAATTATTTGATACATTTCTGATTGATTATTACTATTGTCAATTTTAAAAACAACTTAATATCAAACTTAATTTCAAAAACTGCTTAATATTTGGGATTTTTTTCAGAATTTAAATAAATAAATCAATATTTTGCAACATTATAAATATGTTTACTGTCACTTTTGATAAATTTAGTGTATTATTTCTTTAATAATAAAAAAAAATCTTTCTGACACCAAACTTTTGAACACTAGAGTCGGTTCGTCAACACATATTCCCATTAGCCTACTATTGCTCAAT
The DNA here is from genome assembly GCF_024679245.1 of Pseudorasbora parva. Taxonomy (NCBI): domain Eukaryota; kingdom Metazoa; phylum Chordata; class Actinopteri; order Cypriniformes; family Gobionidae; genus Pseudorasbora; species Pseudorasbora parva. The sequence goes on along the minus strand of NC_090173.1, from coordinate 47,043,033 downwards.
CTTTGGGTTGGTTAGTAAACTGTAAAACATATTACATGCCTGCACTAAAAACTTGAATAATACCTCATAATACCATTTCAGAATCAAATTCTGCCTAGGTCAATAAATAAAGATTATATTCTATTATTTTAATATAATCAAGACATAAAACCACAAAACAGTCTTTCGACCATTAAACGAGATATTTAGCCTGGCAACAACAACAGCAACAAAAAAAAAAACACTTCTGGACTTGGTCAATCGGGTCCACAGTTGTTGCTGTTGTTGTTGTTTTGTCTTCTAGTGAGTAAAAACAAAGTGACACACACCATTGTCCATTTTAGGCTTGAAGTTGCGCTGCTAATCTGAAATCTATAAATCTGCAAAATATACATCCGAGAGCAGCCTGGTGAAACCCAACTCTGTCATATAGCTCATAAGATGTAGACAAAGGCTGGTGTGCAGCCATCGAGTTGTTTGGACAATGTCTCCGTAGGCTTTTTATCTTAGAAAGTATAGTGATCTTGGAGAGAGACCAGACCCCTGCGGCTGTTTGAATTGGCCAAGACTCACTAACTCCTTTTTTCTATATGCACTGCGGTTTTGCTAACTATAGACCCTCAGAAGGATGTCACTTGGTTACTTTGGCCTTTCAGTGTGTCTGTATAGATGTCACCTCTTCAGCCAGTTATACTTATGTTATTTAAGTGTTTTAGCAAGTTTGTTAGTTGCTAGGGGGTTCTGTGCGCTCACTTACTAGCCCAACAAAACAGACCGCCCTTTATGATATTCAGCTCTTAAGATATGGCTTGAAAGTATGAGAAATAGCAGTAGTGATGTTTAGCCTTAGCGCACACCACTAATTACGTGCATTAACAGAATGTGGTTTAAAAAAACATCACTATACATTTAGAAGGAAAAAAACAAATGTGTCAGCCCCCTCTTTTCTTCTTTTCTCTCTCTAGCACACCCTCGTTCGCTTGCTGCTGTTGTTGTATGGAATCCTGGCAGCCATCTTAGCGCTTGGCAGCCATCTTAGCATTGGCGGTACCAGAGCATTCCAGCTAGCTTACAAAAGCACCCACACACAGACACACTCCTCTCACAGAGAGAAAACCTCTCATCCAACATGCTATACGCTAAAAGCCTCGCAAATTAAGGTTATTTTCAGCTACTTGTGCTAAATGCTAATTGACGGGGAAAAATATCGACTGCCTCTGCTTTTTGTTCGTAGAAGCTGATACTGTGAGCTGATACGTCAATAAAGTTGCTTCAGTCGACTGAATTAAATGTAAAGCACTTTAACTCATCTAATCTCATTTTAAATGTCATATATTATACTTCTTACAAAAACTACTATAGTGATACCATGATGTACAGTAGTTCGGTCCCTGTCTTTCACTACAGCCCCAATAAAAATAAAAATACCCAAATATCTGTAAAAAAAAGATAAATAAAAATATAAAAAAAAAAATAATAATAAAAAAAATACATACAAAATAAAAATAAATACATAGAACCAAACAACCAACCAATATTACCATGTCGTGACCACTGAGATTTTTTTTAATATCATTGAAATTTTATCAAAATAAATATATAAATACATAATAATGATAATATTGCCTTGCTGACTAGCAGAAAACATTTTTTTATTTTATTTTATTTAAGTACTAGAAAAGTGTAGAAATAAAGTCTAGAAATCTGTCAGAAAGTCTAGAAATCTGTCAGCCACGTGGAGGCCGGTAATTATTACATTTCACTGCATTCTATATTGCAAAGTGGATTGGAATGTCCGAAATTGCCCCCTATACCCTTGAATAGAGCACTATTTGAAGAAACAGCCATTTTTCCCATAATGCATTGCGAAGGTTTTAGCAAATGAAGTCCCGTGTCTGATCAGAAGATGGCGCCTGCAGCTGAGTCATCCATTCATCCATTTTCCAAACCACTTGTCCAATTTAGCAAAAGCGTAATATCATACAAACATTCCTTTTTGATTGATTATTAAATTGTTTAATTAAGATTTATACATGCTAGTTTCATGACACAGTTCAAGGTAAATCTTTTCATCTTACTACTGGAGCTCCCAGTTTGCTAAGTTTTAAATGATTATTAAACAGCAATTACAAACTATGCAAAAACGGCAGCCCTTCTGGAGCACTGAATTTCCGAATTCACTCACTTAAGTGGAATATATTAGTGGAGTAATGTAGAGAACAATGAATGTACAATGAAGGGTACAGGGGCGATTTCGAACACAGAACTAAATACTTCAACAAAATAATGGCTACCAATGGATTGTGTGAATTCAGAACAGCTATAATCCTTATTGATTAGCGCCCTCTGGTGGTGTGGATGTATGATCACATGGATGTAAGAAGGCCTCTCGGATGACCTCCAATCCAATTACATGGCACATTAGTGAAGCTCACTATGCCGAACTGGACGCGAGTGAATGAGAGAGGCCGCGCTATTGGGCACAGACAAAGCGTGGATGAGCAGGGGGCCAGATCATCAAAACTCAAACACACAAAGGAGAGACTGTCCATTATTAGAGCACAGACTCCAGCCTATAGAGTCCAATCAACACTGTTATCAGCATGCAACCACACACACACACATGCTACTGCATCCAACAATGTTCATGCTAATCCTTATCTTCCCAGCACACACAGTCAAAGGACCCCTGAACACACCATGCCAAAGATACTTTGTGACACATACACACACAGTGGCAATGGGTTTTTAACATTACAAAAGTGTCTTTACAATGGTAAAACACTTCTTCAGTAAGTAATGTTTGACAGGGTATTTAAAACTATTACCATCCCTAAACACCAAGTGTTGATCATTCACACACCCAATTCTTAAAAGACAATGTCTAATTGATTATTTAAGCATGCACATATTCATAAATGACTGTGCTTGTGAGAGCAAGACATATTTTCTATTGTAATCAACATTTTGGGTTTGTTTTGCTCTGCCCTTTTAGAGGTAAATTAAATGGTCTTGACCTATAGGATCTCCGAAAAGTTTTTGAAGGAACTAAACAAACCCCAAATCCTGAATATTCAACTTTGACACACAACTCATCCTGTACTGTTTATGATGTTACTTCACTAAGTGAAGAGATATATTAGTTTATTGATGGGCTAAATACTAAATAATCATGCAAAACACCAAAGCAACTAAACTAAAAATCGAATTAGCGCTTCATAACTATATTCAATTCAATTCAATTATTGAATTGTCAATTATTCGTTTATTGAATATTACTTCTAAAAACTACTAATAAATATATTTATAAAGTACTACCCCATTTGTAAAGGGTTTTATAGTTCTAAAACAATCTGCAACATAAAAAAATAAAACTGGCAAGCAAAGTTGTTTTAGAGGCTGATTACATTTTGAGGAAATATATAAAATATAAACTTTTAATTTACTGATTGTTTTCCCCTCACAGGAACTGATACACTACTATACAAGTATTTTTTTTCTTTTAAATGTAAGACTTACATGTATTAAATAAATCCAAAAAACTGGGGCCATATAACATATATATATGTTTTATTTTGTTTGACTGGCCCTACATTTTTATTTAATACTTACAGTTAAAGTTACTTTTATACTTTTAGCAAGAAAATGTATTAAGTGTAAGTAAAGACATTTATAATGTTACAAACAATTATTTTTCAAACAAACACTGTTCTTTTAATCAAAGGATCTTAAAAAAGATAGTTTCCACAAAAAAAATATTAAGCAGCACAACTGTTTTCAACAACTTGTATAACAATGAAGGTTGCTTGAGCATCAAATTATCAAGGATCATGTGACACTTAAGACTGGAGTAGTGATGCTAAAAATAGGATGAAAAGACTTTCAAAAACATTAAAAAAAAAAAAAATCAGGAAAGTAAAATACAAAAGTAAAAGGGTCAATTTTGATTTTGTTAACTTTAATTAAATTGGTCCAAATGTATCTTTACCCTAAAGAGAAACCATTTTTCTCTCTCTGTGTGTGTGTGTGTGTGTGTGTGTGTGTGTGTGTGTTCTAGTTGGAAAGGCATGTTAGATCCCTTGGATTCAAACGTCACGGCTTATGATGACAAATACATGGAAAATGTATACCGCATGAAAATGTGCAATGCATTTCACTGAAAAAACAAAAACCCAATGCACGCCTCCACACCTTAGGTACACACACACACACACACACACACACACACACACACACACACACACACACACACACACACACACACACACACACACACACACACACACACACACGGTGTGTGTGCAGAATGAACGGTGCAGAATGAAGAGGCAGCACAGCTTTTCCAATTGGGTTTTGCTTAAGAGGTTTATCGGTATGTTGCTAAACATTCTGACCTTTTTTTTTAATCCGTAATGCGCTTAAAATGTTCCAAACCCTCCTAATCCCCACGGCGATCCCACACAGATGTTCTCTGAGCTCTTTTATTGGACTTTATTTGAGTATTTGCCCCCCTCCACCGGCACTTATTTATTCATTTCCTATCTTATGAAAGCACACTCCATCCTGTGCCCGCGCCCCCTCAGCCCTGTGTTTCCCAGCAGCCCCTGCAGCGAATGAAATCAGGCAGCTTGCGCTTTTAAAGGGGGTCTATACCTGCTCCGGACCCCCACGGCCATGCATGTTTCTAGATTAATATGTATGCGAGCGCTCACGGGGAGCGGATATGAAATGGGAACGTGTAAAAGTGGCAGGTGTGTTTGGAGTCTGAATGTAAGTGTGTGTGTGAGCATGTATGCGTGAGCATATGCACAAGGGTATTACGGTGAGAAACTGGGCATGGATTTGTTTCTCCTCTGGCACATATGTCTGTGAGCGTGTGTTCATTTGTATGCGTGAATGTTGTCGATACAATCGCTGGCCACACATATTGCATATTGAACATCATTTACATGATGGCAGGACATGATTATGTTTGAGGATCATTTAAAGGGATAGTTCACCCAAAAATGAAAAGTTGGTCATTGTTTACTCACCCTCATGTGATTCCAAAACCCATATGACTTTCTTTCGTGGACCTTAAAAGATGTTTAGTAGAGCATTCACGCTGCACTTTTCCATACACTGAAAGTAAATGTGGTCAGATTCCATTTAAAGACTCTATAAAGTCATTTGAAACCATATTTGTGACATGAGTCATATGGACAATTATTATAATTTTTTGTTGTAGTTTCTTTAATGTCATTTTTGGAGCTTGACAGATGGTCACCATTCCCTTCCATTGTAAAGAAAAGGATAACAATCCTGCTTATGACTTTTATGAGTTCATGTTTTATCTCTATTCATTTTTCTTTTCTTATTTGTTTACTCTGTGTTCTTATTGCAGCATAAGAAAATTATTTTTTAATCTTTTGTATCTTCATTTTAGCCTTGGTATATAATAATAAAAAAATGGATACAAATTTCCTCAGAGTTGCAGATTAACTATATTTAAAATAGTCAGTTATTATAGCATTTATTAAAAATTTGAATAAGTAGATTTTTTAATGTTTGATTTTAAATAAAAAAATATCTCTAACAGTGCAGTATTATCGAGTAAAAAAAAAATCCAAATATTTTAAGTTATTAGTATATGATATACCAATTTAAACTAGTATAAATTGTCTATTTATACATGCAAATATTTATTTTAATAGTAATTTTGTTATGTGATTCTGTCATTTTTATTAGTTTTGGCTTCTTTTGATATTTCTATTCAGCCATATTTTATTATTTTTATACAAATTTTATGACATCACAATTTTTTCATTTAAGTTTTTGTTTTAGTATAGTACTTCAAATGCTTCAATTCAAATGTTTAATTTGATCTAATATTGATTTATTTCATCTTAATTTCAAACTATATATATATATATGAGGGCGAGTGAATGATGTTTAGATTTTTTATATCCGGATGAACTGTTCCTTTAAGACTCTTGCGCGTGTTGTGTTTACAGACACACAAATGTAGATTCTCTACGTTTTTGTTTACGCATGTGTGTGTGTGTGTGTGTGTGTGTGTGTGTGTGTTTGTCTGGTCTGGGTCATGCCAAAGAGGAGCAGGTGTGTAGGGATCTGCCCTGCATCGCCCGCTGCCCATCTGTGTGCCCGTCTGTGCCCGCTCCGTGCCAACTACACACCCGACGCACAGAAAGACGGTGAGAACCAGAGCGGGGAGGGGGAATAGAGATGTTTGCAACAGCAGCTTTAACGCAAAAGAAGAGTGGACACATGGTATGGCTGAGAACTGAAAAACTGGATATGAAAAAAAAATAAAAGGAGAAAAAAAGAGAGAAAAACAGAGCGAGAGAAAGTTGGCGTGCCGCCCATCTCTTTCATGTTCTGTCCTCTTCTCGTCTGATTAGAGAGATGTAACCAAGCAGCTGGCACGGATAGACACAGTCTGCTGCTCTCAGAGGATAACGGCCAACATCTAATCTATACATTTACTATGTACACAGATCAAAGACACACACACACACACACACACACCTTATCATAATCTAATCCATTTACCATCCATGCAGAACTGAGCCTAAAGGAGAGTGATAACACACACACACACATCTCCGTGGGTGTTTGTGCGCCGTGATTTCAGTGCCGTTGCTCCTCCAATTTAGCATCTAAAACTTCCATCTGTATTTACATTCACGCTAATGTGTGCTGCATCTTATGTCATGTGGCAGTGACTTATGGAGGCAGCACACATTAGTGAGTGTGAATGTAACGTCTGGGATGAAAGTATTACCACAGAGGTGTTTCAGATCAAATCAGTGTTGAGGGCTGTAGTAACTCTTAGCGGCCACTAGGGAGCGAAGGACTCAGGGAATCAGGGTTTGCTGACCTCAGGAAGGTAAATGTTGGCCTGAAATAAACATACTTTTATTTTGAGTAACACATGTGGTCACACTGAAATGGCCTAGGCAGTGATCTAGAAGACAAAAATCAGATGAGATGCTCCACCTCAGAGGGAATTTAAACAACATTCTATAATGTTTGCTTTCTTTTGAACTCCAAAAATATACTACCGTTCAAAAAAATAAAATAAAAAATGGTTTTGAATGAAGTCTCGTCTTGTTGATCACAAAATACAGTTGAAAACTGCTGCTTAATATTTCTGTATAAACCATGACATATATTTCCCCCCCAGAATTATTTGATGAAAAGCTCAAAAGAACATTTATTTAAAAAATAGAAATCTTCTTTTAACAGAAAATGTCTCTACTGTCACTTTTTTCAAAAACAAAAATCTTACCCACCCCAATTTTTTGAACAATAGTGTACAGTATGACCAAATTGTTAGGCCTACATTAATCTTTAATGCAGGTTTTTTTTATTCAACAGATTAATGCTAAACACATGATGGAATGAGATTTCATGGCATGGCATGTTGAATTATGCATCAAATTTATATACTTGGAGTTAGGGGTTTGTTCAGAGTCTAACTCTAGTGATTCTTGCCTTAGCGGCACACACCACTAATAAATGATACATTTCTAAGTATGTCTGTGCTGTTTGGAAGAGTGTTTTTATGTGAGAGATTCATAATCATAGAAAAACGGTTTCAGAAACTACAAATCAGGCGCAACGTGAAATAATGGGGTTCTGGGATGATTGTTTACAGGAGGAAGTATGTGAAGTATGCTAACAAGTCAGCTTGTATATCAGAGTATAAAAGATGTGAGGATGATATGAGCGTGTGTGCGTGGATCATGTGAGGCCAGTTTTGCCAAAGAGAGACTGAAACCGAGAGGGAAAGAGACAGACAGGGAGAGAGACGTGGCTGAGCTGTGGGAACGTCGGATCTTGCCAAGAAAGTGGAGCAGAGGGAGTGTAGAAGGAAGAGCGAAAGAGAGACGTCTTGGCTGAGATCAGAGAGAGTTGGTCTGTTCTTGCATGATGGAGTGAACACAACAGAGCAAAAGCAGGGCTACGACCACAATATAACACACGCCATCACACCCTGACCTTATGTGTGTATGTTTTTAATTATTTCTCTATGGCTCACGCAGGGGATTGTGGGATTGAAGGCAGAGTGAAGAGAGCAGCATGAGTGTCTAAAAACTTAGACAAAAAGAGCAAACTGTGAGGTGTACGCAGTGACGTTGTTTTATTTAAATATGTATATATAAACCAAGCTTCATGTGGCCTTCAGATTAGCTCAAGCCTTACACCACCAAGTGCAATGCAAAGCCTTTGGATGCAGTGGTGTAAAGCATGCCGCCACTGGACTCTAGAGCAGTGGAGACGTATTCTCTGGAGTGATCAATCACGCTTCTCTGTCTAGCAATCCGATGGACGAGTCTGGGTTTGCCAGTTGCCAGGAGAATGGTACTTGCCTGACTGCATTGTGTCAAGTGTAAAGTTTGGTGAAGGGGGATTATGGTGTGGGTTGTTTTTTAGGGGTTGGGCTTGTGAAAATTACTCTTAATGCTTCAGTATACCAATAAATTTAGTATAATTTCATGCTCCCAACTTTGTGGGAACAGTTTGGGGATGGCCCCTACCTAAAATGACTGTGCACCAGTGCACAAAGCAAGGTCCATAAAGACATGGATGAGTGAGTTTGATGTGGAGGAACTTGACTGTCCTGTACAGAGACCTTAACCCAATAGACTGTCAGCCAGACCTTCTCCCAACATCAGTGCCTGACCTCACAAATGCGCTTCTAGAAGAATGGTCAAAAATTCCCATAAACACACTTCTAAACCTTGTGGAAAGCCTTCCCAGAAGAGCTGAAGCTGTTATAGCTGCAAAGGATGGGCCAAGAATGGGATGTCATTTAAGTTCATGTGTATGTAAAGGCAGGCGTCCCAAAACCATACTGCTACTGATGTCTCTATGAAACAGATTTTTTCCCTCAATTTTAATTTAAAATATGCATTCAGCATTATAGTAGAATAGAAACATTTAAATTTTAACATTTATTAGGTTTAAAAAAATAGAAACATTTTTTTAAAATTTAATGGAACTTAAAACAATCATCACAAACCCATTGTAATAAAATGTTAATTTTACCTGCCTTTCAATATATCAGGGCTCAATTTTTTATTTTGGCCCAGTCAGAGAAGTTGCGTTAGGGCAAGATTGTTACTTGCTCTGTCAAAATGCAAAAAATGTTTTTGACCCATGTAACCTTGTGTGCTTTAAGATTTTCAGGTAGGTTTTAACAGATATAGTGTATATACAGAAATTGAATATAAAGTTATCAGACACTGACTTCACAGTCTTTATTGCATAAATTATCATTTAAAATAGATTAATCCTTCTTAAAGCTGCAAAAGTTATTCAGTCAAGAGCAGCGAGTGATTATCTTGTCTTTTGTTGTTTGATTAACATCAGACAGCAGCAAGAATATTAGGCTGCTGTCACTTTAAGAAATGACGCAAAAGACACGGATCTAACACGCATCCCATTTCTCACAACTCTTTACGTTCACTTAAGTCTTTATTTAACTCATTTAACTCTGCTTGTGAAGATATCAACAAAACAGGCATTTTGGCATAATTGTATGTGTTTTTGTCATTTCAAATGCAGTTTGAAGAGGCTTTCTGTGTGCACGAGTAGTGTGTCACACAGACAGGAGTTTCACAGAGCACTGCATTCTCTTTTGTGCTATTTTGACAGCCCTAATATAAAGCAGTTCAATAAAAAATAATATTAAAATATATAGTTAATTACATTATTACATAAGTACATACAAATATAACTTGACCTGCATGACCTTCCATAACCACATCTACACATGCCCACCTTAGAAAAACTACAGACATCATGAAAATTATAGATGCAGTTAACAACTGCAACTGAATTTAGAAACAGAAAAAAAGGTCTGAAGAGTGCTTTAGAAACGCGATAAACAAGCAGTAAATCACAGTTCAAACACACATTAAGAAACACACATTGTAGTTGGTCGCTTCACATGTCAATCAGATGCTCTCTTCCTATGTAAATGGATGCTTTTTGACCAGAATAAGATGTAAAGTGGACCAGGCTTTATGCCGAGACTACTCTTCTCTCTCTTTGTTTCAGGGTGTCCATCTGGTTTTCTTGTGAGGTCTTCCCTCTTCACGACACCATTTCACAATGCACACACTATAAAGCACCATTCATACAGCATTTCTCTCAAATGTCTTCCAGCGCATGCAGCATCTCAATAACAAACCAGCCCAAAAGAGAACACCACCACCACCACAAACACCCAGTGCAGGGACAGTGTCGCTTCTGTTACACAACACAACTGCACAATCAAAACCATGAAATCCAGAGCAAAAGCACTCCAGCAGCTGAAAACCCTCGATGGAGAAACAGAGCAGATTTATTTGGGCTGGTAAACGCACAGATAATCACTCCAAACTGAGTGGAGGTGTTTTACGGGCGCTGTAAAACTACACAAAAACACATAAAGGAACGGCTGTTAAAGAACGCATGTGCTTATTTCAGCTAATGAGGGTTTGAATAGCAGAAGAGACAGAGAGAGATAGTGTGAGTGAGAGAGGAGTGTGGGATATGGTGGGCCATAGTATGAAGGAATAGATAATGCTGTAGTTAAACTATAGTCAAGCTACCCTATAAGACAAGTAGCTAGCTGCACTACAAGCTACTGCACTAAAACAAGTAGCTACATTAACTCTTTTCCTGCCAGTCTTTTTAAAAAAAGTTGCCAGCCAACGATGATCAAACACCGATGGAGTAGATCAGTCCATCAACACCCCTAAAGCTTGTGTCTTCCTCAGGTGTGTTTTGATCAGGAGATTCAGTACTCATTCAGAAGATGCGTAATAGCGCCCCCTAGCGTCTGACAGTCAAAACACGGAAATCCAGAAAATTATGTGTTTGACGGGGAAAGAGTTAAAAGTCATTTAAAGGGTCATCTCTCTTTTGAAATAAATTGGTGAGCATATTTTTGCATTCAGAATCAGTGTTCGGGGTAAAATATTACAAGTTACATGAGTTACATAATCAGATTAGTTTTATCACGTAATTAGTAAAGTAACGCATTACTTTTAAATTTCACTTTCGGTGTGAAACGGCATTTACATTTGCAAAAAATGTTGGACTTTTGTTTGTTTATTTATTTAAAAATAAGCACAGCCCAGGTGAGAAAAAGTAATGCAAAGGTAATGTAATGCATTACTTTCCACAAAAAGTAACTAACACAATTAGTAACTTTTTTAGGGAGTAATGCAATTTTGTAGTGCATTACTTTTAAAAGTAACTTTCCCCAACACTGTTCAGAATAGTATTTATCTAATAAAAGAAGACCTCAATAAGGGTGTCAATCGGATAAATAATAATAATAATAATAATAAAAATAATAATATGTTACATTTATATAGACCTTTTGTGGGTACTCAATGCGCTTTACATATAGAAAGGGACTATGGGATCAGATTCCCACCAAATTGCATTGCGGTCATGCATAAAAAAATAATACGTGTGAATCAAAAATTTTAAAATATAGCACACAAAATTGAAAAATCAATGCAAAGTTAACAAGAATCACAAACAACGCGGCCACAGAAATAAAAATAATAAGCTTGAGTCAAACAATTAAACAAGTTTAAAATTATAATGCTCAAAACTGAATCATGAATTCAAAATGATCTGAATCACACACACCTTGTCTAGAATCACCTGTGCTCCTTTCTCCTTTGCTCTTGTTTCCACATACTGCGCTTGCGTTTCCAAATGTTGCAGTTTCATGTAAATCAGTGGCGGGTCTAAGCATCACCATTGGTCCACTAGTTCTAGATTGACAGCTCACCCCGTAGCCAATCAATCGAAGAGGGAAGTTGACGTCACTGTTGACTTAAGCTACGAGTATAACGCGCTCTCTTAACACTGTATCAGCAATGAAATACATTATTTCATTGTTAGGAATATAATCTTAGAAATCTATTCCTTTGAAAGACGTTTTAGGGGGGTTTCTCACAATTAAAGCAGTCAAATGAACGTAATCACAACTCCAACAAGTATAAAACGCGTTCTCTCAAAACCTTTTTAAACATTTAAATAAAAGGGTTATTGAGCTGTTTACACTGTCATATACAATAAACAAGTATGCACAGCGACAGGAAATAAAAATGAACGCAAAAAGTGAGAAAAGAGTGAGAAAATGAATCAAGTAAAAAAAGTTTAAAGTTTAAATTCTGTTTTCATTTTGATATACACTTACATTAATATTCCAGTTTCATTAATGGATTATGCACTGATCTGACAAAGTCATTACTCAGAATTTAAACAAAAAATTATATGAATTTATATGTGGATTTTGTAAATATTTCCCTGTGACACGCAGTTTTCTAAAGCCTTCCAGTCTGTAAGATAAGACAGACATCCCACCTGCAGATGGCGATATAGTGCGGCTAGCTATTTCGATGATTGTACTAAAAATGAGGAAGCAACAGAGTGTGTAAAAAAAAAAATTCACCAGTTCATATGTCTGAGCATTATCTCATGATCTGATAGGGTGAACAAATAAACACGTCTAGACTTTCTATTTTCTTTAGAAGTCTTGAGGGTCAGCCAGGCCCGCACACACACTTCCTTCTGTTACATTTACCACAGTACGATTAGCTGATACACAGCACAATGAGAAAAACACATGACCCAACAGCAGACGGACCTCTTCATGTCGCATGTAGGAATGTGAGCACGGGATATTTTCCTCCATTTCCCCTGAGTTCAACTGAAAATGAGTCAATCTGTGAGAAACTTCACCAGAAACTAAAATGAACCCTATTTACTTTAAGCGTAAAGCTTGCTGCGTTTTGATGCTTACTTGACATTATGGGAGTAAAATGGTTGTGAATGAGGGAAAAAAAAAATTGTTCCCACAAGTGGCTTAAGGTCATTTAAGGAGATCTGGTTTTTAAGCTTTTAGCAGCTCACCATCGATCCTACGCTCAAGCTAATAGATTTCCATCATCTATCAATCCACTCATAAAACTAAACTAACGTAATCTAATCCGGTCTCTATCGGTGCAGAGTTAAGCCTGTATCTCATCTGTCTTTGGGCCTGTTGGAGACGATAAGACGTTAATGCTCTCAGCTCGTTCATCAGGACGGCACCTCCACGATAAGAGAATATTAAATCAGATCCTGTGTCAGGAGGTCATGCGTCAAACTCATCCCGGTCATAAACACCAGGTTAAATCTCTCCGTCTGTCTCGCAGGAATGAGGACCGCTGGCAGTGCATGCGCTCGCTGAGAGGAAACAGAATCTGACAGGAGGAAAGGTGGAAATCGAAGTACACCTCAGACCAGACCCAGAAGATCCATCAAAGTCATCCTCCCAAACACCTCTGCTCATCTTGCTAAAAATGCTTTTATCCATTCAATTATAGTGGATAGAGAAAAGGCACTGTAAAAAATATTGTTGGTTTAACTTTAAAAAAAAGTAAGTAACCGGGTTTCCTTAATTTTTTAAGTTTTTTTAAATAAAAAAATTGAGTTGATACAATGAAGGAGATTGGTTTAATAAATAGACACTCAAAATACACATAAAACCACATAAAATAATGTAATAAATAATGTGATAAATCATAAAAATATCACAATTTGGCATGTTTTACTGCATCATCACAAATAAAACACAATTACCCAATATGCTTACAAAATCTCAAAAATGTTCATACTGAATTTTTTTATTTCAATGAACTCCAAATTAAGGCAACCAGGTAACTTATTTTTTAAATAATTTTTTACAGTGTGTGATAGAAATTGCGACTGTGATTTATAAAGTGACGGTTTGCTGTGCTTGTGTGTTGGGCCAATCATTCGGTGATTATATATCAAAATGACTATAAATAAATATTACTACTAAAGAATATTAAACAAAATAAAAATATATATTTCACTGTAAAATAAAAGCGTTTAAGAAAATGGTAGTACATGTTTTTATTACTACTACTATTACTAAAAAATTAAAAAACATGAATATTCTAATATTTAATTGTAAAATAAATATACTATATATATATATATATATATATATATATATATATATATATATATATATATATATATATAGTATATATAATATAATATTAAAGTAAAACAATGCTAATATGTATGGCTATGTCAATTTTATTATTTTTAAATGATAAACAATCTTATATTTTGGTGAAGAATTACAGGGAGCTTCTATTTTTGTTGTTGACAAAAGCAGGTTTATAAGCGCATTAATTTATTTCTTTAAATCCCAAATATGCGATTTGATAATCGCATATTGAGATTTTCAGTTTTATTTCAAATAATCGTGCAGGACTAATAGGAATTGCAGCTGTTAAGGGTGAACTGCCCCTTAAAGAATCTCAGCCGGATAAGACAATTTAGTCCTAAGTGTTTAAATAAACACAGAATCTCACCAAATAGCGAATGTACATAACACACCTCAAGCAACTCTTTTAGTTAGATTAACTTGGTACAAAAACTCAGCACCTGGGCAAAGGAGAGTTGCAGGAGAGTCTGAGGAACTTTGGGACCATGTCGACAGAGTGGAGAGAGAGAGAGAGAGAGAGAGAGAGAGAGAGAGAGAGAGAGAGAGAGAGAGAGAGAGAGAGAGAGAGAGAGAGAGAGAGAGAGAGAGAGAGAGAGAGAGAGAGAGAGAGATAGGTATATGTTGAGACGAGGGGCTGCATCTGTTTGGCTCTCGCTCCATCAGAGTCTAGTGTTTCACACTACGCCTCTGGGATCTGCCATTCCAGCCAACGCTTTATGAAAAACAGCCTTGGAAGAGAGAGAGAGAGAGAGAGAGAGAGAGAGAGAGAGAGAGAGAGAGAGAGAGAGAGAGAGAGAGAGAGAGAGAGAGAGAGAGAGAGAGAGAGAGAGAGACGGGGGGGGGGGCAGATATGGGAGGACAAGGGGGTGAGACTAAAACAGGAAAAGCAGAGGAGGTGTGAGGAAAGTGATGGAGAAAAAGAAAAAGTAGGTGGAGGGATGCGACAGAAAGACAGAAAAAGAAAAGCAGATGAAAATGCGGAGAGACGTGTGTGTGTGCGAGCGGAGATCTGAATGAATGAAATTAAATAAGACTGACAAGCCATAAAAACTCAGGAGCTACACAGATCATTATAGGCCCACATGGAATCTGCTGAATTTCCCCCCATTTTCTGCACTAATTTTGAGGGAAAAGCGGTTGGAATGTTCTCTGGGCTGCAATTTTGTGGAATAGAATTTTGGAAATGAGCCGAATGTGCTACACATTTGTTGCTAGCTGAAAACATGATCAAATTATCCAAAATATTTTTAGAAATTCACATGATCAAAGTATCTTCTGATGAGAATAAAACACTAGCTTGTCTCCTGACAGAAACTTCATTAGTGTTAGGAAGTAACTAAATGCATGTCAGCAGCACTAAATTAAATACCAATTCACAAAAACATTTACACTTTTTTTTTTCAACTAGTACTAGACCTACAGAATTAACCTTTTGGGAATGCAGCATGCGTCAAACATCTTCCCAAACTATTCACAGGTCCCTGTTGTTTTGCACCAAAATAAAACCAATAAATAACTTACTAGGCTTTTAGTTAACACTTTATTTTAATGTGTCCTTTTTAAAGTGGAACTATACATTTAAGCAGAGAGTAATAAACATGTACTACTACTTACTATATAATTGGGGTTAGGATTAGGGTTTATGGTTGCAATTTACCCCTCAATGAACTGTCACCTTATCGTGGTGGAGGGGTTTGAGTACCCGAATAATAGGGTACTCTAGGAGCTATGTTTTCCTGGTAGGGCCTCTTAAGGCAAACAGGTCCTTGGTGACGGGCCAGACTAAGAGCAGTTCACAAACCCATTATGAGTCAAATAAAAACAAGAACCGAGACGTCGCCCGGCATGGCCAGGCGGGGATTGGGGCTCTCATGCAAGTGCCTGGTGGCCTCCCCCCATGGGGCCTGGCCGGGCTCAGCATGAATGAGCGACGTGGGGCAGCCCTCCTGTGGGCTCACCACCTGCAGGAGGGATTGTAAGGGGCCGGTGCATAGTGGATCAGGCAACAGTTGAAGGCGAGGCTCCCAATGACCCGATCTCAGTCGGCACCCGCCGATCTCACCCCAGTGAACGTGAGGGTCCGAGAACTTCCCTGCGCCTTCGAGTCGGGGATAGGTCTCTCATTGTCATATGTACCTACGGGCCGAATGGCAGTGTGGAGTACTCAGCCCTCTTGGAGTCTTTGGGAGGTGTACTGGGAAGTGCTCTGACTGGAGATTACATCATTCTACTAGGGGACAACACCTATGCGGGTAGTGACAGTGACACCTGGAGGGACATGATTGGGAGGAACCCAATCACTCCCTCCCCCCAATCTGAGCCAGAGTGGTGTTCTGTTATTCGATTTTTGTGCTAGTCACTGCTTGCCCATAACAGACACTATGTTCAAGCATAAGGGTGTCCATCAGTGCACGTGGCACCAGGACACCCTAGAGCTGTGGCTGTAAGGTCTCTATTGCCCGTTGAGGTGACAATCCCCAAACCCGGTGGTGGACACTGGAAGTAAGGGATGACGTCAAGCTGAAGGAGGAGTCCTATTGGGCCTGGCTGGCTTGTGGGACTCCTGAGGCAGCTGACGGGTATCGGCAGGCCAAGCGAACTGCAGCCCGGGTAGTTGTGGATGCAAAAAATTGGGCCTGGGAGGAGTTTTGTGAGACCATGGAGAAAGACTATCGGTTGGCCTCGAAGAGATTCTGGCAAACCGTTCAATGCCTCTGGAGGGGGAAGCAGTGACCTACCAACACTGTTTACAGTGGAAATGGGCAGCTGTAGGACTCAACTGGGAATATCATCGGACGGTGGAAGGAATACTTCAGGGATCTCCTCAATCCCACCGACACGTCTTCCATTGAGGAAGCAGTGGCTGAGGGCATCGAAGATAAGCTCCTCGGTGACAAGGCACCAGGGGTGGATGAGATCTGCCCTGAGTACCTCAAGTCTCTAGATCAGGGGTGCCCAAACTTTTTCCTATGAAGGGCCAAAAATCAAACTTGATTGAGAGACGTGGGCCGAAAGTAATTAAAAAAAAAATCATAAATCAAACTGTATTAGGCCTACATTAAAGTTGCTATGGGTTTATTCATTTCATAATGTTTACAATAAATATAAAACAAATGTAATCTGATTAACTAATGCAGTTTTATTTGTAAAGAGTTGCATTTTAATGACCAATTAAATGGGCAACAATCCCCAAGTGTTCAATGTAAAATACGGTTCAATGTCAAATACACAATGATCCAGATTCATAATGTTGACGGATATTTTACTCTTTTAAAAAAGGAACAGACTGTTTGCAAATAGGGTTGGGCGATATCCCCTAAATTGGCAGTTGACAATGTTTACAGTAAAACATCGCAATGGACGATGATATCGTCGTTTATTTTTATTTTTATAAAAAGATAAAATACAGAGTATAGTAAATTATATCTCTTTACATAAATACTATTTTCTACTTAAAAACTATAATTTCATTATTTTATTAACCCAAATAAGGACTCACCCGCACAAGTTTCCACGTGATGGGGAAAAAAGGTAGCTTCCTTCCACTTAAGAAGAGTTGTGCACTTTTTATTTTAATTTATCTCTTTACATAAAAATATTTTCTACTTAAAGCTCTATCTTCGTCATTAACCCAGTGTTTGGTATGTGAATGCTGTTTTACGTGAATATTACCACAGGAGTAAAAGCACAAAACTTTGTTTAAAAAGGAAATAAATTCGCAGATGTAACATTGCAGCCCTGGATGAGAGAGGTGGGCTGAGCCCAATTTAAGATCTGCCAGCTTTTTAATTCTGTTTTGCGTTCTGGTCACCCGATTTGATGGACATCTGGTTTCTTTTCTCAAATCTTCACTCGCGTCGCACTCATTTTCACAGGAAAATATTAATGCTTCTTCCTTTCGTTTGCGTATAATTAAGTATATTATACCCATTCACATCTATGGTAAAGACTGTAGGACGAATACCTTTTGACAAATTTGATTTTATTAAATTTTATGTTTGTGCTTGTTATTAGACTTGAGGCGCGTCAAGTTTATTTGAATAGCGCAGTTCACGTGCACCCAGCGGTTTTACTTTCGCTTTTTCTAGCGGTGCATAATCAAACATAGCCTAAATGTCTTGGCCCTGTGGAAGATAAAATTCACTCTTCAGCCCTTTTACAACAAGTGTTGCTTTGCAACATCATGAAGACAAAGATATTAGAAAAGGTGTCTATCCAGCTCATGTCCCACATTCATCTCAAAGCGCAGACCGGCATAGGACGCATCTTTAAGGGGGAAAAGGCTAGGAATCTATCTACAAATCTTTTTTTAACTAATAATTAATTTTCTTATACTCTTTGGGTTACCATTATTTACTGATAATTGTTTAATTGTTTTACAGGCTGCAGTGAGTTGTTTCACTGACGGAAAATAAACATGCATGCTTATTATAATGTTTGAGCGTTTATCATTTCAAAATGTAGGCTCTCTCTCTCGGACCTCGGTGGGCCAAATCAAAGGTTACCACGGGCCAACTTTGGCCCGCGGGCCCTAGTTTGGGCATCTCTGCTCTAGATGTTGTGGGGCTGTCTTGGCTGACA
Organism: Pseudorasbora parva; assembly: GCF_024679245.1. Taxonomy (NCBI): domain Eukaryota; kingdom Metazoa; phylum Chordata; class Actinopteri; order Cypriniformes; family Gobionidae; genus Pseudorasbora; species Pseudorasbora parva. The sequence continues at coordinate 47,024,432 of NC_090173.1, read as the reverse complement.
CACCTCCTCAGCATCGCATGGCGGTTGGGGACAGTACCTCTTGACTGGCAGACCGGGGTGGTGGTCTCTCTTTTCAAAAAGGGGGAGCAGATAATGTCTTTCAACTATAGGGGGATCACACTTTTCAGCCTCCCCGGGAAAGTCATGTCATGTTACTGGAGAGGAGAATTTGGTGGTGAAAAAGGAGCTGAGGTGTAAGGCGAAGCTCTCGATTTATTGGTCAATTTACTATAATACTCTCCCCTATGGACATGAGATGTGGGTCATGACTCATGACCAAATGGACAAGATACAGGCAGATACAGGTGGCTGAAATTAGCTTTCTCGGCAGGGTGACTGGGTGCTCCCTTAGAGATAGGGTGAGAAGCTCGGTCATTCGGGAGGAGCTCAGAGTAGAGCCGTTGCTCCTCTACATCGAGAGAAGCCAGCTGAGGTGGCTCGGGCATCAATCTATTTTGAATGCCTCCTCTTTAGACTAGATGCCTTTTTAAAAGGCTACAATTAAAAAAATTGATATATTAGACTGGATAAAATTCAACCCGTCTAAGTGGCTAGTAGGAGTGACTGCATTACACACCGGTGCTGAAATACACCCACATTTGTCCGGTTGGAGGGTGGTAACGTCAAGTCCTGAGTATACAGTATGTACATGCAAACCATGACTGTATAATATAGTGCTACTGGGTTTTTTTAGGGTTAGTTGCATGTAATAATGCATAATTTTCTGTTATTACTAAACTAAGTACATGTAACAAGGGCACTGAAAAATAAAGCGTGGCCTGGTACTGCAGTTTCTAAGTACTATTTAAATAAAATTATTTCTTAAATCCTCTTTTTTTATTTTACACTGTTTTAATATTTTACACTATTAATATTTTATGAATATTACAATAGTAATTTCTTATTTTGCAAATTATTATTTAGTAGTAATACAAATAATAGTAAGAACGATGCATTTTTATGATACTTAATCAGAATCAGAGGAACTGTAAATATCAAAAGCAAAGTGTCCATGTTGCAATAGTAGAGAAGTCGCGGGAGGGACACACTGAAACCACTGCAGTTCAGCTGAAGAAAGGGACATGGCCAATGAGAAAACGGACTGGAAAAATCAGATTGCAAAGGTTGGAAATGCACTTAGTTGCACTCATGATTCACTTCTTGCTTCCCACCCTGTTCCTCCCTCCTCCAGTTCCCTCGTATTTTTCTGTCTCTTTTTTTCCCTTTCTCCCAACTATGTTTCTTTGTCGAACAGAGGTCTATTAATACAAAAACCAAAACATCAAACATCAAACCAGACAGAGAACATCACCATAAGCAGAAGAAGAATGAAAAGAATGATGACAAAGAAAAAAAAAAAAAAAGCATAGACAAACAATAGTTTGGAAAATGAACCGATTTACATTTCACCACAACAGCAATGTTAAACAAGTAAAAATATTCTTTCTCTCCAGAGAAACCTTAAAAAAAAAAAAGAAATCAATAACTGAGGACTGAGGTTAATAAATGAAGATTAATGCAAGTAAGCCAGAAGTCATGTCATGTTTCATTGCCGAATTCATTGTAAAGTACTACACTACCCACAAAACAGATCCAGTCAAAGATCATATTAATACCATTGTCATATAATCTTATAGTTTTACATTGTGTCATAATTAAATACGTCAACGGAAATGCTTCCTTTTATTAATAGATTCATAACTACTTCATATAATTTGCTTTTTTTCACTTGAAAGTTTGTAATGTTGAGATTCATCTCAGAGCTGGTTGTTTCGAACTGATTAATAAAATGCAAACAGAATTAAATTGTGTATTTTTTTTTAAAAAATGCCATGAATATAGACAGACAGATTAAAAATGTAAGATAAAAATGAGATAGAATAAAAAATATAATACACAATATAAATATATAAAAGAAAAAAATTGATGAAAATACATTGAATACAGACAGACAGATTAAAATGCAATATATACGTTTATAAAATAAACTAATATAAGTAAAAAACAACCAATGTTGGGTCAAATATGGACTAACCCAGCAGTTGGGTTGTTTTAACCCAGCGTTTGGATTGTCTTAAGCAAATATTTAACCCAACCGGAGGATTAAAACAACCCAATTGCTGGGTTAGTCCATATTGACCCAACATTGGGTTAAAACAACCCAGCATTTTTTAGAGTGTAGCTTTGAACTGAACGATTTAAAGTAATTGAAAATTAGAAAATGTATTGAAATGTTAACAAGATGAAGTAATAAAGAAATATAAGGTAAATCACACATTGCTAAGATTAATAAATCCTGCAAAACATTTTGATTATTGTCATTTCATGGCACCTAATGCATTAATTATTGTTATACTTTTTATAACTTAATGTATTAGCTGCATTGATAACTCTTTATAAAAGTTTCTTCAATGTTTGTAAACCAGTCAGTGTCTTTAAGATTGCAGTCTTGGAGCATGAGGTCTTGATCTTGAACTAAACCCAAACTCATCTCCAGGTTGCGTGAGCAATGAGTCGATGTAAGCAAGACCTCTATCTGTCTTTATCACTCCCTCATAAGCCCCGTGCTGACCACCCTGACATCCCTCTGACCGGGTCAGCAGCCCCTGTCCTTCACATCTCCTCCTCCTGCTCATCCTCTTCTTACAAATCTAATCCCTGCAGCTTTACATCTTAAAACTCCCAGAGCTTGAGTACAAGAGACGCCAAAGAAATTAAAAATGGTTCTTGAGTGTACAAGCTGAATCAAATGACATGATGTCTCCTATAAACACTCTGGAGTACGTTCTTTTCTCCTGAATATCCCACCCTCTTTCTGCTCCAGTCAGATTGCTCTCTTTTGCTTGCTGCCCTTATGTCTCTGGCCAACATCGGTGCTAGCTGGAACGCTTCGTTATATGAAATTTACAGGCTGTGGTTTCTGGCCAGGTGGACCAGTGGGCCGCAGGAACGGAAACTGGCTGTAGTGGGGTGAACAGAAATTGGCCAACCTCACTCAAATAAAGTCACATCAAATCAGCTCTAATGGAGAAAAGAGCTGCCTGCTGGACAAGAATGACACGCCAACACTGATATACACACTCTCTTGCTGCATACCCATAAATTTGCATATGTGGTTTACTCTCCATGGGCGTAAAGGTTTGGTTTTTATACTGTAAAAACTGTATCCTTTATCCATTTAACATTCATTTAACCTTAACATCACAGAAAGCTTGTCATTTTGTTATTTAAAAAACACACTGTTCGGTATGTTTTTAACCCATCTGGTTTACAAGGATACAGGAAGTTTACGTTGTCTGCATGTCATGTCCTCATACACCATATATACAACACACACACACACACACACACACATGTTGGTCTATGTGGTTTACAGGGACTCTCCATAGGCGTAATGGTTTTTATACCGTACAAACCGTATTTTCTATCCCCTTACACTGCCCCTGCCCCTAAACCTACCCATCACAGGAAACATTCTGCATTTTTACTTTCTCAAAAAAACATCATTTAGTATGTTTTTAAGGCCATTTGAATTATGAGGACATTTGATATGTCCTCATAAACCACATTTATAGAGTAATACCAGCGTAATACCCATGTAGTTATACAAATTTGTGTCCTCATAAACCACATAAACAGGCTCACACACACACACACACACACACACACACACACACACACACACACACACACACACACACACACAAACACAAACACACACACACACACACACACACACACACACACACACACACACACACACACACACACACACACACACACACACACGCACACACACGCACACACACACACACACACACTGCTATTGATAAAAGACGACAAGTTTGCAACATTGATAATAATCGGAAATGTGCCTTGAGTATCAAATCATCATATCAGAATGATTTGTGCAGAATGACTGAATGACTGAATCATCATATCAGAATGACTGCAGACTGGAGTAATGAAGCTGAAAATTCAGCTTTGATCACAGGAAAAAATTACATTTTAAAATATATTCACATAGAAAAAGTTATATTAAATTGTAATAATATTTCACAATATTACTGCATTTTTGATCAATGACAGAGAGATAGACAGATAGAGTGATAGATAGGTGATGACACAGACAGACAGACAGATAGACAGATAGAGTGATAGATAGGTGATGACAGACAGACAGACAGACAGACAGACAGACAGATAGATAGATAGATAGATAGATAGATAGATAGATAGATAGATAGATAGATAGATAGATAGATAGATAGATAGATAGATAGATAGATAGATAGATAGATAGATAGATAGATAGATAGATAGATAGATAGATAGATAGATAGTTTCTTAAGCACAGGCGGTGCTAGAGTTCTGGAGTCAAACCAAAGCCCTAAAGTTAAATCCACTGGGTTATGTAAGGTAAAGCTCTAAATCTCCCAATGCCTGATGTTATATATTACTGTAATTGCAAATGAATAAAAATCCCAGTGGAGAGGAGGGGGTGGGGGGTCCAGAGAAAGAGTGGGAAATGAAGAGAGATATGCTCGGCTAATGCAACAGGTTTGGTGATGACCTACTTTTAGCCCACAGAAAATTCTTCAACAGGAGAAAGAAAGTATAAGAGGAAGAATTATTTACTCCCCATGTTGTTCTAAACTAGCCTAGAAATCTAGACGCACCCTAGCGGCAGCAAATTTAATTTGCCCGCAAGTGTGGTCAAGCAACTCTCAATTCCTATCTGAGCTGTATTCCTCAGAATCTGGACGGCCCAATCACATCGTGTAGGTAGGCTATAGAGTCGGCGGGCGGGGCCATAATGACGACGGCCGAGTTGCGTTTGCGTGCTTCTAGTTACACAGTCTTCTAGTAAACACAGAAACTGGCAAACGGCGGCGGTCTTTCGAATCAGCTCTGCCCGCGCCTCCGGAAGACTAGGAGTTAAGCTTTCCTCTGAGAAAAGAACAAAGAGCGGCACTGAAGTCATTCTTAAAAAGGGAAGATGTGTTCGGAGTTTAGCCGAACGGATACGGCAAATGTTTAATCAGTCAGCGAGCTCCCCCTTCACCGTCGTTGCTCCGGTTGGTGTAGCGCTATCCTATCGCGTGCAGAGGGAGTTTGAAAGACAACCGTTTTTCCCGCCCCTCGGATTGAGCCCTGTCTATGGTGAGTTTCCAGACCAAACATCTTGATGTGGGTCTGGCTTGTCAGGCTAGTTCTAAACATCACATTCTATACAATAAAGTCAAGCTCTAAAAATGAGAAAAAAGTCAGAGCTTTTATAAATGTTTTACATTTTACATTTTTTTACAGCCTAAATACAAACATAAACCCTGTTTCTTCAATATTTAAAGTCCTTGTGAAATCAAAATTGACCGTATTTACTTCGTAGCCCATATGACAGGTCTTAGGGCGAACAATTAATCCATGCAATTTAATACAAAGAAAAAAATAGTTTGTCGCCGTAATCTTTAATCAAAATCTGAAAAGTAACTTCAGGTCTGGAAACGAAGTTCTTTCTCAGCTGATGTCAGTTTGACGGCTTAGGTTTGAAAATGCTTAACCACTCCCCTGCCACCTTTAGCGCTGAGGTAAAACTCTGCCCTCTATTCGATATTCTGTTTCACTTGGAAATAGGGCTGTGTATTGCCAAGAATCTGGCGATACAATACGTATCACGATACAGGGGTTACGATACGATATATTGCAATATATTGCGATATTGTAAGAGAGGCAATATATTGCAATATATTGCGATATTGTAAGAGAGGCAATATATTGCGATATTTCTTTTTGTGTGTTTTTGTTTTTTATAATTTAAAAGAATAAAGAACACAACCATAAGCCTAAAACACGAGACAAAGTATTTTATTTAATTAATACAGTATCATTTATAACACTAATCATATGCAATGTGCAATCTAAATTAAGGGAAATTTAAAGTGACTGCAGGATTCTTTGTGTATATGTTTTAAAGGTTCACAGTATAGCAGTGGCTATTTAACAACAGAAAGTGCAGTCCATTTGATGACTGAATGACTGTTTGTTTTATATTTAACACAGTAGCCCCGATCACACAGAACGTGTTTTTGCAGCGAGAAGCCTTTTTGGAATGGATTTCGGTTGGCAGAGAGCGTTATGCGCGCTGCTTATGCGCCGTGGGCGCCTCGCGTTTTTGAAGGAGCGCTCCGAGCGCATGAAGTGGAAAAAAAGTCAACTCTGAGCGGAAAAGCGCGCAACATCATCGCGCTTATGTTCTGTTGTCCAATCGAATGAATGAAGCGGCGGACCTTCCGTTGTGTTGACCGTTACATTGATTTGACTGACAGTACAGGTGATTCGGGGGTTGCCTAGAAACATTAAAGTGCACTGCTCATTTTTGAATGAGAAAACGCCGACCAAAAAAGGGAGTGCAGTGCGCCTCGCGTTTTCGAACCTGAAAAACGCGTTCTGTGTGATCGGACCCTAAAGCTGTTTTCTATAAAGCAGTCTATTGTATAAAGTGCTGTTTCAAGTAACGTTACTGAGCTGCAGAGCTGGTGCATCCATATCCACATCGCTATTATCTTTCGTTCTCCTGCCACTGCTGTCAGTTTTGGAGTGTGTTTATTTTGTTACTGAGAGGAAAACGTGCAGTACATTCTATCGAAACACTTCTCAGCAGCGCGGGTGACATCAGGATGTTAAGCGAGCTCTCTGTTTCAATGTGTTTCCCGAGTATTAGATTATAACTTGGCCTATTTTGCAAACAAAATGATTCTTGTCGATTTCCTTAGTGGCTTCTTTATAGCTGAAGCCAACATGAGTCCACACTTCAGCTCTGTATACTGCAAGAGCGGAATAATTCTATCGTCTTGAGAGCTGGGTTTGCTAATGTAAACACTAGCACTTTTACCTTGTGCTTCTCTGGCTCTGCGTCAGTTATACGTTCTGAGATAACACTGCCATCTAGCGGTTGGGTGTTATACAGGCTGTGGTTTAAACCGAACACAAAGCCACGAATCTTGGATGTAAATAAATAAATATATAAATATCGATACAGCGTTTTTGAGAATCGATACAATATCGCCAAACATAATATCGCGATATTCACGTGTATCGATATTTTCTTACACCCCTACTTGGAAATACGTCAAACCACTGTAGAAAACTCACTTGCTACTTCTGGTTCACCGGGACTTTAAATAAATTAGATTCCCCATTTCGAGGGAAATTCGAGTTACGTCCAAACGCTAGGGGAACGCCTCTGCGTGATGCGTCATGAAGCACTCGTGAAATCAGTCCAATAGCGGGAAGATCCGTCACAGGCGGGTGACGTCATCGACCAGGAAGCTATAAAGCACACCTGGACCAAACAGTCATTAGCTTCTGTGCCTTCACAAAGACCTCTGTGTGAATTGTATGTCCATTTATTGTGTGTGTGTTCAAACAAAAAGAAAAGAAAATATGTCTAGTCAGTTCAGGCGTTGTGTTACTCCCTGCCCTCGTTACATCACGGGTGGGGATACACACGACCTGTGTGTAATGTGTTTGGGGCTCGAGCATGCCCAGTCAGCTCTCGAGGGGGTTGGCTGCGAGCATTGCGAGAGACTCCCAATGCGTATACTAATATCACGCCAGGCACTCTTCGAGGAGAGTGCTTTGGCTCGCGGTCCTCAGGGCTCGGGTCCCGCTGTTGCCGAGGCACAGCGAAGGCTCACGTCCTGGGGATCGCAGTTAGATCTAGTGGCGGGGTTAGAGACGGGTGATCCCCTATCTCTGCCCTTACCCGCTGGATCTCAAGCCTCAGCTCGTGAGTTGGAAGCACGCTCTGCGGTTTCTTCCGCTCGCGCTGAGGCACATGATCAGGAGCAGCGTTGATGAGACTGACGATTTATTACCACCATTACACACACACGCTCAGGAAGAGCTCATGGAGGTTGTCACTCATGCCGTAGCCAGATTAAGTCTAGACTGGCCGGCCGAGCAGTATGATACACATAGACAACAAAGTAGGCTAGATGAAAGATTTCTGCCCCCATACACACAACCTCCTAGGCGGGGCTTGCCATTTTTCCCGGACCTCCACACCGAGGTGTCGAGGTCCTGGGCTAAACCAGCATCAGCCAGAGTCTTCAACCCGTCAACATCTGAATATTCTAATATAAACAGGTTGAAGGCTCATGGTTATGCGGCAATGCCTCGGGTGGAAGAGACGCTCGCGAGCTATCTCTCCCCCGAGTCAGCATCATCGCTGCGAGCCCCGCAGCTGCCCACCAAGCCTGTAAGAACAACATCAGCGCTGGTGGGCAGGGCGTACTCGGCAGCAGGGCAGGCGGCCGCCTGTCTACATACGGTGGCCGTCCTGCAAGCTTATCAAGCAGATTTATTGGGGGATTTAAATGAAGAGACCGAAGAAGTGGGGAGAGAAACGATTGCCGAAATTAGACGGGCGGCAGATTTGTCTCTTCGTGCCACCAGGGAGACGGCCAGATCCATCGGCCGCTCTATGGCAGCCCTGGTGGCCACGGAGAGACATCTGTGGCTTAATCTCTCGGAAAAAAAAGAAAGAGATAAGAAAGTCCTCATGGATGCGCCTCTCTCTCCCTCTAGCCTCTTTGGTGACGCTGTTACAACGGTCGTCGACCGTTACCAAGAGGCCAGAAAACAGGCGGCGGCATTCCAAAAGTTTCTCCCCCGAAAATCATATCCCCCAGGGGCTGCCGGGCGGGGGCAGCCCCAGCCGAGTACGTCCTCCTGACGACCGTCCTTATCGCTAGGAAGGCCTCGGCTAAGAAGTCCTGACGCCAGAGGCGCAGGACTTCCGATGGCAGTCCCCTCCGGGAAAGTGCGGCTCGCCGAGGCGCCCCCTATCTTAGATCTGCGTCATCTAAACAGAGCCGTAAAGAAATTAAAATTCAAAATGCTCACGATAAAACAGATCGTGTGTCACATCAGGTCCGAGGACTGGTGCGACTGGTGATAGACTTAAAAGATGCGTACTTCAACATCTCCATCCTTCCGCAGCACAGACAGTTCCTCAGGTTCGCTTTTGGGGAAAAGCGTACCAATATCGAGTGCTGCCATTCGGTCTAGCTTTATCGCCCCGCACTTTCACAAAGTGCGTGGATGCAGCGCTGGCTCCGTTGAGACTCCAGGGCATCCGCGTGCTCAATTACTTCCGACGGTTGGCTGGTGTTAGCGCAATCGAAACAACTGACGGTTCAGCATCGAGATGCTGTTCTTGCCCACATGAGAGTGTTGGGGCTAAGGTTGAACGAAAAGAAAAGTGTGTTGGCACCTCAGCAGAGCATTACTTTTCTGGGGGTAGTTTGGGACACGAGAACGATGTCGGCTCGGCTATCTCCACCCAGGATAAAAACGATCCTAAATACCGTCAACCAGATAAAACTAGGCCAGTCACTCACTGTCAAACACTTGGCAGCAGCGTCCAACGTGATACCTTTTGGCCTGCTGTACATGAGACCCTTACAGTGGTGGCTCAGGACCAAGGGGTTCTCCCCGAGGGGAAACCCTTTTCGCTTGATCAAGGTCACGCGGCGCTGCCTACGTGCCTTAGTGAAGTGGAAATATCCTTGGTTCCTGTCCCAAGGTCCAGTTCTGGGGGCTCCTTGTCGTCGCGTAACGCTAATGACGGATGCCTCCCTAACTGGCTGGGGAGCGGTCATGAGTGGCCGCTCGGCCCAAGGTCTGTGGAGCGGCCGTCAGCTCTCCTGGCACATAAACCAGCTGGAGCTGATGGCTGTGTTTCAATCACTCAAACACTTCCTCCCAGACCTGCGGGGCTGCCATGTGTTAGTTCGGTCAGACAACACTTCGGTGGTCTCGTATATAAATCACCAGGGGGGGTTGAGATCGCGTCGGTTGTGGAAGCTGACGCATCATATGCTAACATGGGCCCAAGGCAAGATGCTCTCGCTCAGGGCGATGTACATCCCGGGGGTCCTGAATGTAGCGGCAGACTCCCTGTCGAGGCAGGGAGTGGTGCCGGGAGAATGGAGACTCCACCCCGAGGTGGTGGAGGAGCTGTGGATCCGCTTCGGGCGAGCCCAGGTGGATCTGTTTGCGTCTCGAGAGACTGTCCAGCATTTTTCTCCCTCACACATCCAGCCCCGCTGGAGCTGGACGCAATGGTACAGACGTGGCCGAGGCTGCGTCTGTACGCATTTCTTCCTCTGGTGTTGCTCCCAGGAGTGCTGGAGAGAGTCCGCCGGGACGGGGCTCAGCTTTTATTGGTAGCCCCGCTCTGACCGGGCTGAGTATGGCTCGCCGACATTATGTCTCTACTCGAAGGTCCTCCCAGGGAAATCCCAGTTAGGAGGGATCTTCTCTCGCAGGCCGGGGGGTCAGTACTGCACCCTCGTCCGGAGCTGTGGAAACTGTGGGCTTGGCCCCTGAGGGGGCCCAGCTCATGAACACGGGTCTATCTACCGAGGTGATAGAGACCATGTTGCACTCCAGAGCACCATCCACAAGGAGACTTTACGCACTCAAATGGAGAGTTTTTGTCGCCTGGTGTACGAGCCAGGCTTTGGACCCTGTTAACTGCCCGGTCGGTTCAGTACTTGAGTTCCTACAAGAAAAATTCTCCGCAGGGTTATCCCCTTCGACACTGAAAGTGTATGTGTCGGCGATATCTGCTTATCACATTCCATTAGATAATGCATCATTAGGGAAACACCTGTGGGTCACGCATTTCCTTCGTGGTACTTTGAGGCTCAGACCTGCGGCACGCTCGAAGGTGCCTACCTGGGACCTGGCCATAGTTTTAGAAGGCCTTATGTTGGCTCCCTTCGAGCCATTAGAGGAAGTGTCCGAAAAGTTCCTCACACTAAAAACTGTGTTCCTTCTAGCGATTTCATCGCTGAAAAGAGTAGGAGACCTACAGACTCTGTCAGTGGCACCCTCTTGTCTGGAGTTTGCACCAGGAATGGTAAAAGCATTTCTCTTCCCGAGGGAAGGATATGTTCCCAAGGTCCCGACTAATGTGCCGGGACCAGTAATGCTGCAGGCTTTCTGTCCGCCTCCTTTCACAAATCAAGACCAAGAGAAGCTAAATCTGCTGTGTCTGGTCAGGGCCCTAGATGCATATGTCCACAGAGCTGCCCTGTGGCGAAAGTCAGAACAGTTGTTCGTGTGTTTTGGGTCCCCAAGCAAGGGAAAACCGGCTTCAAAGCAGACGCTTAGCAAGTGGATAGTCCAGGCTATTTCACTCGCTTATGAGTCGGCCGGACAGCCTTCACCAATGAGGGTCCGCGCCCACTCCACCAGGAGTATGGCTGCCTCTATGGCTCTTATTTCGGGAGTTTCACTGTCAGAGGTATGTGATGTGGCTGGGTGGACCTCTCCGCATACCTCTCGAGGTTCTACAATTTAGACGTGGCCTCTACCCCGGTGTTTCTGGGTTAAATTCACACATACAAACATTTGGGACTCTGCCGGCGTGGGTATTGAGTTCCCCTAGCGTTTCGACGCAGCTCGAAGTTCCCTCGAGATAGGGAACGTCTCAGGTTACGTATGTAACCATGGTTCCCTGAGAGGGAACGAGATGCTGCGTCGCTATGCCATACTCCCGGCATGTCTGTGATCGATTTGTTTGGCTTTTCCAGAAGCTAATGACTGTTTGGTCCAGGTGTGCTTTATAGCTTCCTGGTCGATGACGTCACCTGCCTATGACGTATTTTCCCGCTATTGGACTGATTTCACGAGTGCTTCATGACGCATCACGCAGAGGCGTTCCCCTATTGTTTCGACGCAGCGTCTTCCCTCTCAGGGAACCATGGTTACATACGTAACCTGAGACGTTTTGAGGTTATAAAAGCTATCATATGGCTTCAAAAGTCATGGAATAACTCAAATTAACTGCAGTAAAATGATGACAATTTACATTTTTGGGTACACAAACCCTTTTCTCACAGACAGCATTACTTTAAATAATCAAACGTATCAATTTGATGGCGGATGGCTGATGTTAACATAAACTATTAGAAAACAAAGTATAATTTTCACGGTTTGACGTGATATTAAGCGATTGTTAGATTAATCATCATGATTTATTGCAATGCTTGTTTCCCTTCAGAACAAAAGTAGATGTTATCTACTTAGTACTTCAGATGGCATTTTTAATTTGGTCATATTTTCAAACAGTAGAATCTGTTTCTGAATGACAGTATAGACACCGGCGCACAGTGACTGACAGCCGCACAGTCTCCTCAAAACATTGGATTCCTTGGCGCTGTACCATGCCGAGGCACAATTCACGGAAAGTTGATAAATTTACAATAACTGAAATTGCAGATTTCGAACAGAGATGGCGACAAAGAGGAAAAACTACGGAATGCAGCTTTGAACATGCTTATTTATAAAAATATTTTAAATAATGCAGACAATTGCATATTGCATACCAGGGCTTGATGCTTACTTTTTCCCCCAAGGGTTATTTCTACATTTAAAGTTAGTGAATAAATAACATTAGGCAGTATCGCAGTTTATATTTTTCCACCCCTAAAATATAAGATGCCATAAAATTATCATTAAGATGCTTATTATACCATAAGTAATTGCTAAAAATAAATCCTCTATAGAGAAAACAAATAGTGTTTTTACTTCCGAATCCAGTCTATAAGCCACAACTTCTGGTGACACATTTTTTTTTTTTTTTACAAACTAATAATGGGCGAACAGAACAGTGTCTACATGCTGGACCTTCGTGAATTTAGGATTTTTCTTTTCTTTTTTTTTGAGCCAGTGTTTGAGTTAAGAAGTTTAAAAACATGTGCTGCGATGAAGAAAGTATCCAATCAACAGCTTCATTAGAGGAACCGGAGAGCTTCATCATCATTAAGGTCTCCTTCAGCGCTCGTCTTGCCTTCTCAATGGGATAATTCCCCATGTGATTTCACTTACGCTGGATTACACCTCACATCCAAATGGAAAGAAGACCCAGCCGAGGTCTGCCTGAGCCCTCACTTCTCCCATCTCGTCTTCTTGCTCTCCTTTGTGGGAGCCGAGAGATGAAAAGAGACTCTCCTGTATATTTTGCCCTCGTTTTAAATTGCACCATTTTCCGAACTGCAGATGTGGGCAGCTGACCGCAGCTACCCCCGGATCGGGTGCTCTGAACAGTGAAATACAACAGGGAATGGAAAGACGAAAAAAACAACACTCAACCACTTCCTATCTCGTACAGTATAAACACAGGACTAGCTTCGCACATGAAGAGGATGAAGAGAGAAAGTGTAGAATATCTAGTGCACTTGAGTTTCTTCAACACTTTATAATTTCATTGCTGTTATCATTTTGACAGAGCTTTGGCAATGCAGAATGATGTTGTTACATTGAAGCACTGTTGTTACCCTCCAGCTGTATAGACTGAAACAAAGAATATCCAAATGAAATTGACAAAGGTTCATTAAGGCACATTTAAAAAGTGTGAAAGAAGGAAACAGCATTTGAGAGTTTAAAAAAGGTTATTTCATTTTAAGAGGAAATTTACAGAAGTTTTAAAAAGTTTTAAAGAAAGAAAGTTCGAAAGCTGCTTTTGGCTGCTGTAAGGTGCTATATAAATAATTATTGATTGATTGATTGATTGATTGAAAGAAAGTTTTACAGATAGTTTTACAGAAAGACATTTTGTAAGAAAGAAAGTTTGAAAGAAAGAAAGTTTGTAAGAAAGAAAGTTTGTAAGAAAGAAAGTTTGTAAGAAAGAAAGTTTGAAAGAAAGAAAGTTTGAAAGTAAAAGTTTAAAAGTAAGAAAGAAAGAAAGAAAAAGTTTAAAAGAAAGAAAGAAAGAAAGAAAAAGTTTAAAAGAAAGAAAGAAAGTTTAGAAGAAAGTTTGAAAGAAAGTTTGAAAGAAAGAAAGTTTGAAAGAAAGTTTGAAAGAAAGAAAGAAAGAAAGAAAGAAAGAAAGAAAGAAAGAAAGAAAGAAAGAAAGAAAGAAAGAAAGAAAGAAAGAAAGAAAGAAAGAAAGAAAGTTTGGAAGAAAGTTTGAAAGAAAGTTTGAAAGAAAGAAAGTTAAAAGAAAGAAAGAAAGTTTGAAAGAAAGAAAGAAAGAAAGAAAGAAAGAAAGAAAGAAAGAAAGAAAGAAAGAAAGAAAGAAAGAAAGAAAGAAAGAAAGTTTGGAAGAAAGTTTGAAAGAAAGTTTGAAAGAAAGAAAGTTAAAAGAAAGAAAGAAAGAAAGAAAGAAAGAAAGAAAGAAAGAAAGAAAGAAAGAAAGAAAGAAAGAAAGAAAGAAAGAAAGAAAGAAAGAAAGAAAGTTTGGAAGAAAGTTTGAAAGAAAGAAAGTTTGGAAGAAAGTTTGAAAGTTTGAAAGAAAGAAAGTTTGAAAGAAAGAAAGTTTGAAAGAAAGAAAGAAAGAAAGAAAGAAAGAAAGAAAGAAAGAAAGAAAGAAAGAAAGAAAGAAAGAAATGGACAAGTTTGAAAAAGTTAAAAAGATAGAAAGTTTAAAAAAGAGAAATTGACAGAAAGTTAATTTAAAAGAGTTTAAAAAAAGAATCTGACAAAGAAAGAAAGTAAGAAAGTAAGAAAGAAAGAAAGAAAGAAAGAAAGAAAGAAAGAAAGAAAGAAAGAAAGAAAGAAAGAAAGAAAGAAAGAATTGTAAAAAAGTTTGAAACGAAACAAAAAGGAAGCTCAAAGCTTTTTTTCACCCCTTTCAAAACTCTTCAAAAAGTAAGTTCCTAAAGAAAGGAAGCTGGGAAGACCGACTGAAGGAAAGTTTCCAAATGCAGTATTTTTCTTTGTTCGCTCAACTATTGTCATTACAAAGCAATAGTTTGAAGAGAAGCTATAGTTAAACGCTCAACTTTTATATCCATCTACCTGAACAAGCATGTCATGCATGTACAACAGGGCTGTATAATTCTGGCCTTAGAGCTTAAATCCCATCAGATTTCAAGCAGGTTTTAAGACAACTCAACTAAGGTTTCGCTGCCGCATGACTGACATGCCTGTTCTGCTATCAGATGCGAGCAGAGATGCCTGACGCCGGCCTGGCCCTGCTGGAGTTAAATTAGGTTTCAGAAAAGCACATCAAAAGCTTTCAGTGAATAGGCACAGTCAACACTTTCTGTAGAGTGACTGGACCGCGCGGGGCTTTGAGAAAGACGAGCGTTCGCATTGAGGCTGCGGTGAAAATCTTCATTACGCCCATACAGCAGCAACAATGGTGCTCGTCTGCCGCTTCAAACACAAGGTGCCTGACAGCAACTCAAAAGCGCAACGTCTCTTTCAGGTCAGGGAACGGAGGCAGTCGGGAGAGAGAGAGAGAGCAATGACGCCACAACATCTTTCTCTGACTCTCAGTGAGCTGTCAAGAACACAATCTAGCTCACATTTTGAAATTGTAATTTGTACAAAATACTGTTGTACCATTAAACAATTTTGCATGGGTTTATTTTCATGACAGTTATTTGTTAGCATTTTCACCCACAGTTCTTACTATTGTAATGCAAACAAACAAACAAATAATATTTATGCATCATATTCATGGAGTTCTTTCAACGCATGATTGTTATTTAAAAAAAGGAATTACAAAATGATTTCTATATGTACTATAGAAAAACAGAACATAGCAAAATTAAAAAATAGGAATTAAAAAAATTGTATTATAGTATTGTTTTTATTGATAATCTAAAAAAAAGGACTAATATAGTTTTGTACTTTTGTAAACAGTTTTACAAAAGCATATGCATAAAAATGTAAAAAAATAATAATATTGATAGCAAATAATAAAATGATTAAAATAATAACAAATAAAGACATATACTAGATATGTGTGTATGTATATATACTCTATTATCCTTTAATGGGAGACGTTTGGAACAACCAGAACCCTTGCTACAGCTGGCCATCCGGGCAAACTGAGCATTCGGGGGAGAGGAGCCTTGGTAAAAAAGGTAAAGAAGAAACCAAAGATCACTGTGGCCGAGCTCCAGAGATGCAGTCGGGAGATGGGAAAAAGTTGTAGAAAACCTATAACCATCACTGCAGCCCTTCACCAGTCAGGCCACTCTATGGCAGAGTTGCCAAACGGAAACCTCTCCTCCATGCAAGACACGTGAAGGTTTGCCTAAAAAACACCTAAAGGACTCCAAGATGGTGAGGAATAACATTCTCTGGTCTCATGAGACCAAGATAGAACTTTTTGGCCTTAATTCTAAGCGGTATGTGTGGAGAAAAATACCACCTGTCCAATACAGTCCCAACAGTGAAGCATGGTGGTGGCAGCATCATGCTGTGGGAGATTGTCAGCTGCAGGGACAGGATGACTGGTTGCAATTGAGGGAAAGATGAATGTGGCCAAGTACAGGATATCCTGGAAAATCTTCTCCAGAGCGCTCAAGACCTCAGACTGGCCCGAAGGTTCACCTTCCAACAAGACAATGACCCTAAGCACACAGCTAAAATAACGAAGGAGTGGCTTCACAACAACTCCATGACTGTTCTTGAATAGCCCAGCCAGCCCTGACTTAAACCCAATTGAGCAAAATGGCTGTCCACTAACATTTACCATCCAACCTGACAGAACTGGAGAGGATCTTAGAAGGAGGAATGGCAGAGGATCCCCAAATCCATGTGTGAAAAACGTGTTGCATCTTTCCCAAAAAGACTCATGACTGTATTAGATCAAAAGGGTGCTTCTAAATACTGAGCAAAGGGTCTGAATACTTAGGACCATGTGATATTTCAGTTTTTCTTTTTTAATAAATCTGCAAAAAAATGTCAACAAGTCTGTTTTTTTTCTGTCAATATGTGCTGCTGTGTGTACATTATTTTGATTTTGATCATTATTTTTATTTGACATGATTTTGGGAAATGGCTGCAATATGACAAAGAGTGAAACATTTAAGGGGGTCTGAATACTTTCTGTACCCACTGTATATTTATACTTAGTATATATTAGTGTATGACTAATGCTAAGAAATATATACTAAATTAAACTTTGTTTTATATGGTAAAAACTGTATATTCTGTCCCCTAACTAATGTACCCTATACCCATCCATGAAAACTTCTGGATTTTTACATTTTCTAAAAAATTCTTTATGGATTTATAGGTTTGTTTCCTCATGGGGACCTCAATTTAGGTCACCACCGTGACACAAGTCCCCATGAGTCTGTGCGCATTCAGGTCAAAATCCTCACATGGATAGAAAAACATATAACGTTTTTTTGGCAGTACATATGTGAAATATGATCTGGACAATGTTTTGTGAGATTCACCCGAGTTACGCCTTCTGAGAAAAGCACTGTATCTGTACTGTTTTTGGGTCACCCTGACCTGCAACCGAAGGCTGCACAGAAAAGAGGACAAGCTGATTTTGGATTTGATTCTGGGAGACGTAGTGTAGATGCGCTTCCAAGACGAAGCTTGGGTTTCTCTCTCTGCTGGCCTGTTGCTGTCAGTCTGGGCGCCTGCTTTGGTTCACGGCTCCCTGGGCAGAGCGCGAGAGCCACGCAGGAAAGACTTACTGCAGGAAATACCTCACCGATAGTACCCCACTGGGATCGTAAGATGAACAAATGAAAAAAACCAACAACCAGGGAATGGAGGGGAGGGGGATGAGAATACAGGTCTGGAAATGGTTTCAGCAGAACACGGCCCTAAATGGCTCTTTAATTAGAGTTATATGAGACGTTGTATAGTGCTGCTTTCCACACGATCAGCTCGCTTTTGCTTATTTCTCCAGTCGCTAAATTGGCGAGTAATTGCCGCTGCATTCCCAAGCCCCTCGTGTCCCATCGACTGGAAGGGCGAGATTCCACAGGCCACATAAAAGATCAATGGAGAGTGTCTCTAAGGACGAGTCTAGAGGGTTAATGATATATCAGTACTGTGTAAAAATGTCCTTCACTTAAAAGCTCCGCCGAGGTTTCTTGCATGAAGTGCGGTCGCCTGACTATGGGAAACGAAACAAAAATCAGCTCACCCCTGCATTTGCAGGTTTTCATTTCTCAAAATGAAAATCAATCTTACAATATGAACAGGAGCCAGCAACAGGGGTGGTAGCTCCAATCACAGAGAAGGCCAAACCCACGCTGGAACTGAAGTTAAATCACGTAGTTTTTGTTGAATTTACTGAGCTTAAACAGAAGTGTGAGGGGCTTCACTAACAAAAGCTCTTAAAGGTAAAGTGTGTCATTTATTCAATGGTAAAATATTTACTATTTCAGCATAAAATACAGAGATGCCATAAGTAGATTGACCTTTTCTCTCAATTTTGACTTTTTATCTGAATTTCTACTTATTTTAGTCATAATTCGGACTTTGCCATATAATTTCGATTTTTGCCATACTTATGACTCTTCATTTAAATTTTGACTTAATCATGAGTTCGACTTATAATTTTTTGGAAGAGTTTTTTTTTTTTTTGTCATAAATTTCACTTTTCGCCATAATTATGACAATCCATAGTATTAAAATGTGTCAAATGTTATTTAATAAAATGTAATAGGTTTTCAACCCAAAATTCAGGAAACAGCAACAAATGTAAAACGCCACGCACAACAAAATAAAACAATAGTATTGTTTTGGTGAATAGAAATCACGTACAATTACATTTTTAACTTACCTCAACCTGACATTTATTAAAAAAAATACTCTATCCTGTCAGTTGACTATTTTAAACTAAAAAACAACATACAAACCCACTGGGGAAAATAAGCATTTGTGTAATTTTGTGTAATTGGACATTCAACATTCATTATAGAAATATAGTCCTTGCGATAACTGCCCCACGAGTCCCATTTTATATACATATTGCAGCAGCAATATTAATCTGGGGTAAATCTGGTGCTAATCACCAATAAAATCCCCCAAATAAAGCTGCTGTTTGTAATAATGATGGGAAAGTGGATCAATCAGCCATACTAACCTCAACCCAAACTGCTGAGCCTGTCAATCAGTAAAGTACAGCACTTACTGTAATCCTCCCAGCTATAATCACTGACTCACTCTGATGTACCATCACTGTAGGACACCATGTAATGTCCCTGTATAGCATACTAAATCTCAACTGATTTAATCATTAAGCAGCCAGAAATCTTTTTTTTTTTGTTGACATTTACAGCTCTAAAGCCTCAGTACAACCGTGTATGGAAATGTCACGATTGCACAGCTCCAGCCAGTTTCTGCAGGTCAGTGCCACAGTTTCTTTAAATGCTTACATTACAAGCTAACAGGCTGCCGCAAACAATAAAATGTCCAATTTCATATCAATCATTGTGAGACTAAATTTATCCATTTTCCTGATGGACAACTTAAATGATTTTATATCTGCCAAAATAATTTTAAAGACAACATGCAAAACGTATCATGATGACGACACTTTAATGAATTTCTTTGCATTTCAGTTTATTATAGTTCTGCAGCCCTTCCAAATTCATTCAGATCAAATTCTGAATGATGCACAACCCTGGTAGTTTACTCCAGCAAGATTATCCATATTGAAAAAACACTTAAAAGATGATCTATTGTGCTTTTTTACATGTTCAGCTTTCATTAGTGTTTAATGTTGCTGTTTGAGCATGAAAAAGGTCTGAAGAAGTTATTCTCTATATCAGTGCGCACTGTTTCTGAACTTCCTGAAGCGCCTCAATTATAGTCTTGAGTTTTCTTCTGGGGACAAACACATCACAATATCCTCATTTAAATAATTCCCGCACAGGGCATGAAAAATTAAGGCCTGGTTGGGTTCAGATAGTAGTTTGTTGGAATGCGAGGCTAAGATACAGGGCATAAAATTCCTGAAATACGCTCAAAGCAGTTGACCAATCACAACACACTGATCCAGCTGACCAATCAGAGCATATTGAGGTTTCAGAAGGAGGGGCTACAGGAACTAAACAGAGCGTTACTGACAGACTGAGGCCTAGTCCACACGTACACGGGTATTTTTATTACCAGAGTTTTTCCTCCATTTTAAAAAACAATAGCGTCCACACAAGCACGTTTTTAAAAAAAATCTGTCCACATGAGAACGCAAAACTACGCTATGATTGGCTGCCTGATTTCCACATGGGTCCCATCCATGGCACCGATGCACATTGCACTGACCTAGGGATGCCATGGGCTCAGTGAAACCCTTCTACAAGTTCCTTTACTTTGGACTCAGTGACAACTGTACACAGGTGCAGGGCCGAAGTGGACTGTAATAGCTTCACACACTTGCTTTACTATTTCGTATTATTGCATTCTGGGGCCTTTGTTCTGCAATACAATTAAATACCTGAACATGTATCTGTAGGCTATACATGTGATAAGCACTGTTAGTAGAGTACATGCACCGCATAGACTCGACTCACGTAAATCAAAAGGAGATAACGTGGAAAATCTAACATCAAACAGAAGAGAACGGCGTGCACTTCGACTTAAAAAGCCGAAATCTCTGGTTTCAACATCTACACGACAACGCTGTGAGTTTCTAAAAATCTTCACCCTGGGCGGAGTTTTTCAAAAAAGTCTGGTTTCAGTAACCGGATACAGCGTTTGCGTGTGGACGAACAGCCAAACCGTATCGAAAAATCCGCGGTTTTGAAAATACCCGTGTTCGTGTGGACAGGGCCTGAGAAGAGAGGAGCTGCAACAGTCAAATATGTGGAAAATAAGGATGAAAACCTATTCTAGTAGACCACAAAAACAAAAATCAAGACTGAAAAATGTGCACAATATGGCCGTAAGTTACTTTTAATATAATTAATATATACAGAAAGAAAAATGAACTTTAAAAGATAGAAAAAAATGTGCATCTAAATCTGCTTCTTCCTTCAAATCTCAGGATCACTTAAAAAGCACAAACCCTCCTCCCTCACTTCCCTATCCTTTCCCTCCCTTTAATACCGAGTGCTTTCCCAGGATGCACTGGGGGGAAGGTGCCGTCAGGAGAGAAGCACACAGGCAGATCTCCCCTGCACCATGCAGCTCACCCAAACCACATGCCCTGATCACACACGTGTCGACACACACATATGGGCCTGTATGGCCAGAGTGGAGTGTGTGAGAGGATGATTACACTGGTTGATAAGAAACAAAAATGCAGAAATGTGCAACTAGTTTAACATGATTTGGCATCACATTTGTGCTGTGGGACAGAGTAACCACTAGAAGCCGGTGTGTCTATATTGCCAGCATCATGAGTCCTAGTTGGTTATTAATTGAGACAGTAAATGGATAATGACCAATGACTCAAGTACCATATACACACACACACTCCCTGGCCACTTTATTAGCCTCACCTTCCTAGTATTGAATTGGACCCCCTTTTGCCTTCAGAACTGCCTTCATTCTTCATGGCATTGATTCAAAAAGGTGCTTGAAATGTTATAAGGTTTTGGTCCATATTGTACATGATAGCATCACACAGTTGCAGCAGATTTGTTTACTGCACATCAATGATATAACTCTCCCATTCAACCACATCCCAGAGGTGCTATATTGGATTGAGATCTGGTGACTGTGGAGGACATTTGAGTTTAGTGAACTCATTGTTGTGCTTTAAAAACAGTTTGAGATGATTTGAGCTCTGTGACGCCACATTATCCTGCTGGAAGTAGCCATCAGAAGATAGGTACACTGTGGTCATAAAGGGATGGACATGGTCAGCAACAATACTCAGATAGCCTGTGCTGTTTAAACAACACTCAGTTGGTACTACGGGGCCAAAAGTGTACCAAAAGAAAAGATCCTACACACCATTACACCACCAGCACCAGCCTGAACTGTTGATACAAGGCAGTCATTTTTTTGGTGTTGTTTAAGACAAATTCTGAGGCCACCATCTCGTATGTCGCAGCAGAAATCGAGACTCATCAAACCAGGCAACATTTTTCCAATCTTCTATCGTCCAAGTTTGGTGAGTCTGTGTGAATCGCCTCAGTTTCCTGTCTTAGCTGACGGGAGTTGCACCGGTGTGTTGTTCTGCTGCTGTAGTCCATCTGCTTCAAGGTTCGCCGTGCTGCGCGTTCAGAGATGTTATTCTGCACTAGGGGTGTAAGAAAATATCGATACACGTGAATATCGCGATATTATGTTTGGCGATAATGTATCGATTCTCAAAAACGCCGTATCGATATTTATATATTTACATCCAAGATTCGTGGCTTTGTGTTCGGTTTAAACCACAGACTGTATAACACCGAACCGCTAGATGGCAGTGTTATCTCAGAATGTATAACTGACGCGGAGCCGGAGAAGCGCAAGGTGAAAGTGCATCGCTAGTGTTTACATTAGCAAACCCAGCTCTCAAGAGGATAGAATTATTCAGCTCCTGCAGTATACAGAGCTGAAGTGAGGACTCATGTTGGCTTCAGCTAAAAAGAAGCCACTAAGGAAATCGACAAGAATCATTTTTTTTTTGCAAAATAGGCGAAGTTATAATCTAATACTCGGGAAACACACTGAAACAGAGCTTGCTTAACATCCTGACGTCACCCGCGCTGCTGAGAAGCATTTCGATAGAATAGACTGCACGCTTTCCTCTCAGTAACAAAATAAACACACTCCAAAACTGACAGCAGTGGCAGGAGAACGAAAGATAATAGCGATGTGGATATGGATGCACCAGCTCTGCAGTTCAGTGATGTTACTTGAAATAGCACTTTATACAATAGACTGCTTTATAGAAAACAGCTTTAGGCGCACTGCACTCCCTTTTTTGGTCGGCGTTTATTGATTCAAAAATGAGCAGTGCGCTTTAATGTTTCTAGGCAACCCCCGAATCACCTGTACTGTCAGTCAAATCAATGTAATGGTCAACACAACGGAAGGGTATGGAGTCAATATAATGCCTTAATGTTTTGCACAAAAATAAAGTTTTGCAAAACAAAAACTTTTTCACAATGTATAAACGTCCAGGCTGGTGTGTTGAGGCAAGTCCTGGTGTATCGTATACCGTTTAATGCACATCAACATCAAGATGGAAATAGTGTTAATAATAATCGTATTTAGAAGAAGAAAAAAAAAACATTTTAACGCTAAAAAAAAACAAAAAAAACAATCAACTTTACATACCTATCATTTTACAACAAGTTAATGTGCAAATTATCTCTAACTTCTTTGGCAAAGGCCGTTAATAATAATCGCATTTAGAAGAAGAAGAAGAAAAAAAACAATATAACACATTTTAACGCTAAATAATAGGAAACAAACACCTTTACATACCTGGAATCCTCCCACTTGCCTCTGCTCTGCCATGCTTGATCTCCGTCTCCAGCCGATGACGTATTTCGTGGGGGCGTGCCCCCGTTTCTTGACTCCACCCCCACGTCAAACCAGTGCCACAAAGAGAACCGTGCAGAAAGTGCAGCGCAAAGGAAACCCAGTACCGTGAGCGCTCGCTTGACTCAAACGCAGAATAAAATGAGCGTTGCAAATGATTTAGTAGGTTTGAGCATGAAAAATATGTGGCAAAGATAAAATAGGATTACAGCTGTCATTGAATTTTGTAATTGAGTATATTTTTTATTTTTGCACAACTTTATTTTATTTTGCAATTTATTATTTTTGTTTGCAAAACTTATTTTTTCCCGCTCAATACTTTATTTTTCCTTTGCAAATCTTTATTTTTGTTTTCAAAACATTTTTTTCTTCCTCAATTCTTTTTTTTGTTTTGCAAAACTTTATTTTTGTGCAAAACATTAAGGCATTATATTGACTCCATAGAAGGGCCGCCGCTTCATTCATTCGTTTAGACAAGACAACAGAACATAAGCGTGATGATGTTGCGCGCTTTTCTGCTCAGAGTTGACTTTTTTTCAACTTCATGCGCTCGCAGCGCTCCTTCAAAAACGGGAGGGGCAGCAAGCGGTTTAAACGCGAGGCGCCCAGGGCGCATAAGCAGCGCGCATAACGCTCTCTGCCAAACGAAATCCATTGAAAAAAGGCGCCTCTCGCTGCAAAAACGCATTCTGTGTGATCGGTGCTGCTGTGTTAAATATAAAACAAACGGTCATTCAGTCATGAAATGGACTGCACTTTCTGTTGTTAAATAGCCACTGCTATACTGTGAACCTTTAAAACATATACACATAAAGAATCCTGCAGTCCCTTTACATTCCTCTTAACTTAGATTGCACATTGCATATGATTAGTGATATAAATTATACTGTATTAATTAAATAAAATACTTTGTCTCGTGTTTTAGGCTTATGGTTGTGTTCTTTATTCTTTTAAATTATAAAAAACAAAAACACACAAAAAAGAAATATCGCAATATATTGCCTCTCTTACAATATCGCAATATATTGCAATATATCGTATCGTAACCCCTGTATCGTGATACGTATCGTATCGCCAGAGTCTTGGCAATACACAGCCCTATTCTGCACTACGGTTGGAACAAGTGGTTATTTGAGTTAATTTTGCCTAGGGCTGGGTATTGACACAAATTTCACAATTCGATTCAAAAGCTCGCAATTCGGGTTCGATTCGGATTATATTCGATTCAATGCTGTTCAATACAATTTGATTAATCCATACATGCATTAATATCGAAGAACATAAACAATTATAATGAATATGTGATATGGGGCATATATTTAGCAAAATGCTCCTCTCTAAAGTACATTTTCCTAGCTGACTAACGGTTTATGGAAACTGAATGGTTTTTCTGTGGTAAATGTGAAATTACATGACATTTTACCAACGCCTTTCCACGGTTGAAACACTAAGCAATTCCATATGACAAGACAGGGATTTTGTTAAGTTGTACTGTATCTTAACACTTTCTGAAAACAGGACGACTAATCGGTTCTTGGGATTTAAAAATCGATATCAGTTCTAAAAAAATGAGAATCGATTAAAATCGAGAAATCAATATATTTTTACCCAGCCCTAGTGTTGCCTTTCTATCAGCTTAAACCAGTCTGGCCATTCTCTTCGACCTCTGGCATCAACAACAAGGCACTTTCGTTGACAGAACTGCTGTTCACAGGATATCTTAGTTTATGAAATATTTTCAGACCAGACTGTATGACACCACCAACCCATGTCACATTCAAAATCCTCTTTCTATGATGCTAAGTTTGGACTTCAGCAGATGATCTTGACCATGTTTACACATCTACATTTGTGTTAAGCAGTTGAACAGGTGTACCTAATAAAGTGGCTGGTATGACATGTATACACACACACACACACACACACACACACACACACACACACACACACACACACACACACACACACACACACACACACACACACACACACACACACACCAGTAAAAGAGTTACAATAAAGGAGTACACCACACTTTTGACTGGTCGTTTAGAGAACAAGAGATCATTTGTAGTGGTTTCTTTTTTGTAGATATAGAGACGAGAGAGAACTGGTGAACAGGCCCGTGGTGTGTGTTTTCCCTCTGGCTGGTGAGTATCGCCTCTATCCAGCATAAACACATGCCTTCATGGTTCATACATTTCCTGCTTCCCTCCACAGCCCAGCGCCAGGCCACACAAGCACAGGACACCACGGAGAAAAGACAAGAATATGAGATACTGTGCAATCCGGGACCTTTCTTACAGTTTCCTTCAGAGCTCTCTGCATTTAAACACACCTTCTATGTTGTTTTCATGAACAATTCATGATCAACATTAGCTCATCATATGGTAATACAGTGAAAACTGAGCATTTACACTGCTAATAAACAACAAAAATCAAGGCCTAAATAGCAGCCCAATCATAATTCAGTATGAAAATGTTACTTCTAATAAGAAGCAACAGTTTTCAAACCTAATTGTAAAATTTCAATGTACAAAGTTTACTAGAAAAAGTGCTTGTGCTCGTAAGCAAGTTTAAAACTGTATGTTAAAGTAATTTGGATTGAATTAATTGCAGAAAACTGTGGAGGAGGAGAATGTTAAAACATTCAGGTTTAATGTCTTTCCTCGTCCACTGAGAAGATGGTTGCACGCCTATATCTTCTCATCGCGTGTGAAAACCATCATTTGTTCCGTTCAGTCTTGGTGCCATAACCTTGATCAACTCAATGTGGGAGAACTCAAAAGTGCCACGTACATTCTTTGAGATAGAAAGAGGGGTTTGAGCCTGATAAACACTATCGTTCCTCATGCTATCTGGAGTGGAAAAAGAGCTGAACATCAGTGCATCTGAGATGGGCATGTGAATGTAGTTATCCTTGTCTCTCTTCTGCCACATCTGGCCGGCACCTTTCATACTTTCCAAACTGGGGCAGATCAATCTAATTTATGTTTCGTTTAAAAATATTGGTACAATCATCTGTTGTCATGATGAGTTTTTACATCAAAGAATGCTACCATTGTGGATGGGAACCAGTACTAAAACACCCAGACAAACTGGGAGAGGTCATTAAAAAACTGCATAACTGTAAAAAAAAAAAAAAGGGGGGGGGGGGGGGTCCCTATAAATTCCCTATTTATCCCTATAAATCTTATTAATTAAAATAAAGTTAATTAAATCATTATTAATAATTAAACTCTTGCCACTGGGGCAGTTCTCTTAAAAGGACATCTGTGTACGTTGTTTACTTCTAAAATGTTTACAGTAGTACCTCACTACTGTACATGTTAGAGTACATATTAATATTCTAAAATACAAATATGTACCTTTTAGAAGTAGATAAGGTACATCGTTTTCCCTTTAATAGTACTGACCAGTCATGCACCCCTAAAGGTAAAATCTTTGCACTTTTTTTTTCTGACAGTGTAGGTTAATTTTGTGATATATATAGTCTAACGTAGCTCTCATAACACAAGAATGGGATTTGTGCCTCTAATGCATCATGCTCCTCGCTTCTGCACACAACAACAAACACAAAGCTGCTTTCTTAAAAGAGGCGGAAACATTTAACTTTTTCACACTTGAAATAGTTAACCCTGGGTCAACCGGGTAAATGTAATCCTTGGTTTTCTTTCGTCAAGTTTCACACTTGTCATATTCCATCCGGGGTTAACAATTAATCTGGGCTATTCATAAACTGGTGTTACACACTGTACATTCCTAAACCTTGGGTTAACGTTCTTATTTACATATTTGCGCAGTGTCATTGATTGGATGAATGCACCACGCGACCCGTTTACATAAAAGTTCTAGCATTGCGCATCTTCGCATAGCCTGCCTGTACCTTCGAGTTCATTCTGAATGGAAAATTTGGTAAGAAACATAAAGGTAAGAAAGAAGTCCCTTCTTCAGTCAAACAAATTACTCAAGATTAACATGAGATTGGCAGAAACTGTGCATGTTATGTACCCTTTAAAGGTGCACTATGTAGTATTTTTGCAGTAAAATATCCAAAAATCACCAGGCCAGTGTTATATATTATATTTTGTTCAGTTTGGTTTTTGCAATATCCAAAATGTTTCTAACTATTTGTAAATTATGAGAAAATCTGCGTTACCCTCAGTTTCCGGTTTAATTTGGCAGAAGTGCTTTACTCTTAGCAGTATGCACAAGTGTCACAGCAGCCGCCGAGCGAACACACAGAGTAACATCATAACATTTTAAACACACTCAAATATATCTAATATGATAAACAGAGCTGCGTTTCATAGACCGGTTACATACTCATGACCGGAAAAGCGGAAATAACGCAGATGACTGTGTCATATCATAATAAAAGTTCCGTTGCTCGCAAGCTGCATTTGGGCGTAACAATCACTCCAGCGGCCTTGCTCAGCTCCTCAACACTCGGTCCTGCTCTGCTTCATTCTACAGTAACGTTAATAACCGCATCCATGAACATGATTTCTGCCTGAGTTCTATCCTGATTATTTTCCACGGGCTGTGAGGTGAAGACCGCATGTCCTAAGATTATGCGCTCAAACCTGGCATCATCAAACTACACCTTTGTTTTCAATAGGTGCCGCTTAGCAGATGGAAAAGTTACATAAGCCCCGTTTCCACCAAAATTACCAGAAACAATTTGTACCAGGAGCTTTTTTTACAGCAACTTTTCCCCCCAAACCAGCTATTGTCTGCGATTCCACTGCAGTCTAAAGTACCGTGAAGATTAGGCAAATTATTAGTCTGGTAATGTAGGACTGCGCGCGACTGCTCCTCCCTGTCAATGATGGATAGTAATCATTTGTGTGCGACACCGTCTGGAACAATAACATGTATATGGAGGAGATTCAAGCTGTGCTGTTTTTTCTGCTTATATGTACTGGTTTACTAAAGAGTTAATTAACAAAACAGCCAAAAAGAGATGAGCACTGACACTAAATCTTATTCTGAAAGCTTGTAAAGCTAGATTTAAAATGATCACGTATGTTATCAGTCATTATGGACTTTGACCGATGGCTAATGGGTCTTGCACACTGTGCGATTTTTCAAAATCCTTTGCGAATCTCCCTTATCAGACTGTACGACCATGATCCCCTATGTAAGCCATGTTACACTGTAAGATCTCAGTTGGCATTAATGTCAGACTTTACGAAATCTTTTAGGATTTGCTATATTTGTCTCAGACGGCCAAATCGTGGCGAAAATCGCACAGTGTGCACCCGGCTTAAGACGAATGCGCGCAAAGCGACACTGATATTTACTAAACGCAGAATGAACCTCGCAAAAGACTTTTAAAAGTGCCGGTTGAAATCAAATGCTGCGTCAGCTAAACCTATCAGCATGTTCAGCACTCCTGAAGTCCTGCTCCTGAAAGTTCCTGAACTTTGAAAAAGTACTACCGCGCAAGCAGGGACTTTCGGAGGGGGAAATATTTACCCGGAACTTCATTTAGACCCCGGTTCCTGTGGTCGAAACACACCGAGAACCACCCCAAAGTCCCTAATTCCTGGGGAAAGTTCCTGCGGTGGAAACGTGGCTATAGTGTAGCTTTAACTGTCTAGCTGTAGCATTCTAACTTCAACCAAGTTTGGGTAAAAATCAGTGCAAAAAGCTGTGAAAAGCTCCTTTACCCTGTGTTTAGGCCTACTTATAGTAGTTTTTATCGAGCGAGGCCTGATGAAATCCCTTTAAAAGTCCTTGTTTAAAAAACAAAAACAAAAACAAAAGATTATTAGAAATTTAGTTTAAAATCTGTTTTTGGTGAATAAAATTACGTAGAGAAAAAGACAACAAAACCTAAATTTATTATAACTTTAATAGATTGTCTAAACTGACTTCTATTTTACTTTTAGACCTCTGACATAAGATGCTAGGTTAATTTAATATAAATAATATTTTATCTAGCATACAAATACCAGTTATCATTACAAAATTTGAAAAGCATTGTATTTTTACCAAATGGAAGTATGCTAATCCAAGGTGTAATTGGAAATACTGTTTAAGCAACAAGAATCCCATCTCTACTCATCTAGTCTTCTCATCTAGCGCTCTACAACATCTTGATTCGACCCTGTTTTCATTTCCTGGTGTCTCTCATCTGCCTTTCTCCTAAAATCTCCCTCTCCATCAACTCTCTCACCACAAGTTCACCAGCGCAGAGCAGGGCGTCTGCTTTTCATTCACTCTTAATGGCTTAAGTGAAGTCATTCTTTGGAGAACACACTAAATGACCTTGCTGTTCTCTCTCTCTCTCTCTCTCTCTCTCTCTCTCTCTCTCTCTCTCTCTCTCTCTCTCTCTCTCTCTCTCTCTCTCGTCACATTGTTTTGGGCTTCCCTCGTCTTTAACCACGAGTGAGGCTGTGGAAAATTCAAACTGTGGTCTCAATTCAGTAAAGCGGAGAAAACACACATATGCTGCCATTCTGGGTAAAAACAGCTCAACGGCGGAGCACATGTGTGCGGGGGCCATTTCTGAGTATATAGCCTCTGTCAAAAAATAAAATAAAACACATGACGTACATATATCTTGACTAAGATGACTGGAGAAGCATTGAGTTCTCTTCCAGGCCACCAGGGGGCGTCATGTGCCAGGAGAGAGTGGAGAAACCGCCCTCCGGGACTGACAAGCAAAAACTTGCCATAACGGAGACGTTATTTAATATCTGGTGAATGTTTATGTATCCATAATGGTTTCATGCTTGTTATGGAACATCACCACTAAGTTCCACCATATGGTGTTTAATTGAAACGTAACGTAAAACGTACAACAACTGACTATCCTGTTCCAAATAACCCATTTCTGGCCCTGAAAGCTACAAGCACTCTTTCATCTAATTGACTAGACTTGTTTGTGCAACCACACTAATGCAATTTACCATTTTACAATCATTTACATGTGATTTTTAGCTAAGGGGTGGGCAGTATGGCCAAAGTCACTATAGTACAAGTAACGATTTACTTATTTTTACTGGGAATTCAATGCTGTATATGTTCACCTTTGGCCAGAATAAATCATATTTTTTTCTTTTTATCAAGCTCAACTCAGTTTCGCATTCACCTTCATGTGTTTTTGCACAAATACTGTATGCCATGTTATGAAAAGATATTGCAAAATCTCAACCTTTTGGCACATATCTAAGATTTATATATGGTATAACATATTGGCAAAAGTGCACAGTGATATCATTTCCAAAAACATCTTGGAAACGCCTCTGTTTTCAATCATCGTCTTTGACAAATTATAATAGTAACAACGTATCATGGAGGCTTTTCTGTTATGCCTGCTATAATTTTACATTCATAGTCCATTCAGTGATGTAGAAACATACAGATGGGGGAATGAGTGACCGGTCTCATTAGAGAATGATTAGAGCAACATCTGTTTACAGTCGTGGGCTGTAATGTGTGTGCGTGTGGAGGGATTCGGGATAACAGCCCTGTGACGAGGAACATGATTGCCACATTAAACTCGCAATCTGAGAGGTTAGCACTGGGCCACGGACGAAACGCTGCATGGCTTTTATTAAAATCATTACTATCCAGCTATTGTTTTGATTACAGATAAACCAAATACATTGAGGGCATAAACAAAGAATTCATCTCAGCAGCGTAATAAAATACACTGCTGTCCTGAAAGCAAAGCTGCGCTGCTGACACGCCGTGGCCGTGTTTCATGCAATCAGCATTTTCTACTAATAGGGTAAAAAAGACAGAAACTATCCTTAAAAAAAGTCCTGTCTTTTCCTCCAAGAATCCTTAGTAAACCTTAAATATTAACATTATTTCATTTTGACATTTTTCACAGTCATCAAAATTTACCACAAAAAAGAGGACATATTTGGATTTTCTAGGAATAACCCAGAAAATTAAATGAATATAAAAAGGTAAAATAAAAATAAGATATTAAATTCCTTTTTTAAAAAGATTAATATTAAATATATATGAAAAAATGAAAGACAATATGTATATATTTTATATAATGTTACTTAATATGTGCTACTATATTTAAATACATGTTATTAAACATTAACATAAGAAATACAACAAATATTTAAATTAAATAAGATTAAATACACATTTAATTTTTTACATATTTTATAAAATATGATTTAAATATTATAAAATGTTTTATTTTATTATATGTAATTTGTGCATGTCAATAAATATAAAATATTAAAAGAAAAATTAAATCTAAGAAATTAATAAAAAAATGTTAACATTATTGATAAAAATTGGACCAAACTAAGATTAAAGGGTTAGTTCGCCTAAAATTGACACTCCTATGCTGTTGATGTAACAAACAGTGCGTTGTGGTGCTCAAGTGACCAGCGTTAGCCAATGGTGAGCCGGCGTTCTGGTGTACAACACGGAATCGCTCCATTGCATTTATTACGACAACAGCGTTAGAGTCTGACACAGGCAAGAAGAGATTGTTGAATAAAATCATTATTTTTGTTTGTTTTTGTGCACAAAAAATTCATCGCTTCTTAACATTAAAGGGTTAGTTCACCAAATGGCTCACCCCTCCACGGTGACCTTTATCCGAACCTCTGATTCGATACGCTGATTCATAAAGCTCCAAAGCTTTAGGGAGCGGTGTTTTAAAATTGGCTATTACAATATGGGGGGGGGGGGGGGGGGGGGGCGCACAAAAACTATTCTCATCGCTTCATAAAATGATTGTAGAGCCACTGTAGTGAGATGGACTTTGTAATGACGTCTTTAGTGCCTTTATGGGTCTTGAGAGAGGAAATGACATTGTGGCCAATGAAGGCCTTTCTGAGCCATCGGCTTTCAACACAAATATCTTCATTTGTGTTCCGAAGATGAACAGAGGGCTTACGGGTCTGGGACAGCATGAGGGTGAGTAATTAATGACAGAATTTTCTTTCTGGGCCTTGAAAGTTGCAATGACATTACTGCCTATGCATGGTCCAGAAACCCTTTGGATTTCATCAAAAAATATCTTAATTTGTGTTGCAAAGATGAACGAAGGCCTTACAGGTTTGGAACGACATGAGGGTAATACATAATTAATGGCAAAAAACATAATGACAAATGTTTGGGGGTGAACTAACCCTTTAAATAAATACAAAAATCTACAAAGAAAATTGTACAATTAGAACACAAGACTTGTGATACATTTAAAACTAGCAACCTCTCTTGGTTGGTTAATTTTATGATAGATAATAGTTTTTCTAATATATATCTTATATCATAAATATAATATATAAGATATTAAATATAAAATATAAAATATCATAAAATGTTTTATAAAGAAAAACTAACAAGACGCCAATGTGAACCTGATTCTTTGAAAGTGCCATGTGTGTTTGCCGAAGAGGTGAACGGGATCAAAACCGAGCAGACTAAATGAGTAAGAACGAACAGAGAATTAGGGGGGAAGCGTATGAGAAAGACAGACGGGACGTGGAGAGCAAGCGAGAGAGGCAGACACGTGAGGGGGTTAAAAGTAACAGAGGGTTTATTGTTTACGATTCTTTGGGGAGGGGAGCATGGAGACACTGTGAACACTAGCCTGGCACAGCGCGCAGGGCTCCGGCCAAACTGGGCCGCAATCCAGCCTCTACCCTGCAGACAGACAGAGTCGAAACTCTCTCTCTCACACACACACACACACACACACACACAAACACACACACACACACACACACACACACACACACACACACACACACACACACACACACACACACACACACACACACACACACACACACACACACACACACACACACACACAAGCAACAGATGTCAAAGAATTTGCAACGTTAACCATATCGCTGCAGTTAACAGTCACAAATCACAATTTTATCATGTTGACACCAAAAGATTTTTAAAAAATCCCTAAATGCTCAGAAAAATGACAGAGGAACAAGACTGACACTGTTCACAGACCCAATGGTGAGAAACCAAAACAAAGACAGCAACTTTAGCATCAAGAAAATCATCGAGCAAGCTAAGCTAACGGCTACATTTTGTGAGGCTTAAAAATGCAAGCATTCTCTCTCTCTCTCTCTCTCTCTCTCTCTCTCTCTCTCTCTCTCTCTCTCTCTCTCTCTCTCTCTCTCTCTCTCAGATTTTAACCAAATAGCAGCAAACAAGCAATTATTTCTGGCAGCCCAAGTCCATGGTTCCTTTCCAAGAAAGAGCAGAGGGAGTGGGGGTGGATGAAGTCACTCTGACAGATGGGATTTAAATCAATATTACATTATATGTCCTTATTTATTAAAAAAGAAACAGGAAACCCAACCGAAAAGGGCCCAGAAGAGCAATGAGCTGCTTCTCGCTGATGGAATAATTGCTTTAATACATTTTTTCACCCTTCTATATCACTTTCTTCATTTCCTGTCACCCCACACACACACACACACACACACACACACACACACACACACACACACACACACACACACACACACACACACACACACACACACACACACACACACACACATCTTGCCTTTAGACACTGCAAACTTTGGTGTATAAAATAATGGGGCGAAAAAAAGCCTTAACAGAAACCATCTGGAATGGAGCTTAAGACTGAAAAGCCTCCAAAGTTCCATTGTCAAGGAGGAAGAGGAGGATGAGGATGAAGATCACTTTACAAAAACAGCTGCAAAATACACTGTTACTGCAGGTTAGGCGATGCTTACAGCATAGGATTTTAAATTCGCTCTCATCGAGAATTATAATAATTCCTAGAAGATGGCAAAATCATAAAAAAGTCAAGTCATCATCTCTAGCAAAAATGTATGAATATTTTTTATTTAATGTTTAAAATGTATTTAATTTAAAAAAATATATATAATATAAACATAAATACACAAACTATTTAGTAATAAAAACAAAATTAAAAATTACAAATTTGCAAAAATAATTACAAAAATATGTAAAATCAAAAAAACAAACTATAGGTCAAATTATTCAAAAGATCTTAAATAAAATAAAATAAAACAATTTAATAAAATAAATTAAAAAATATCTATAGAATCCATAGATTAGGTCATATATATATATATATATATATATATATATATATATATATATATATATATATATATATATATATATATATATAATATTGTATGCTTTTAATCGTTAAATAGATGTTTACGTAAGTTGTAAAATGCCATATGCTTTTACCATCTCAAATATGGAAGCATGTTGGACAGCACGGTTCATTTTCTGACTTTTATAGACATCAGGAGTGATTCTCAATTCAGAAATCTACAAGATAAGAAAATCCATCCACGCAGTGCATTTCATGCGTCCATAATTGTTAAGACGGACATTAGCAGGCAAAGTTCCAACAGTGCTTCAGGTTCTTGCTGAACACATCAGCCGTGTGTGAAGCATGATGGGAAATCATGCGTGTGAAGTCATTGTTATGTGGTACTGTGAATCCGCATTGCTATGTTGGGTGTTTGGCCCTCTCGAGTTTGTGTTGGCATCCTACCAGAAAATGGCGTTAGCAGACCCCTGTTTCTATGGAGACTGATGCAAATGGCACAAAAAGCAGCAAATAGCATGTACTCCCTTTTCTAGAGGTACCTAGCTGATCCTGTCCTGTTCATCAGTAACACACAGGGTCTTCAAGTGGGATGTGGGCATCAAGACAGTAAGCCTCTTGAAAGTCAACATGATAAATCAAAGCAGACCCAGTTTACTTTGATCCACATTCCTTGTCAGATTCCGAATGATTCATTGATTCATTGAATATACACCTAATATACACCAAACGTATTAGTTTGCTCCCTCCGCCGCCAAAACAAATTCCCTTAATGATGGCCTCTTGCGTTTCGACCAACTAGGGTTTAGGAAGCAAATGTTATTTCACGAGTTTAAAGGGTTACTTCAGCGATTAACATATGGCTTTTTATCAGTAGAAACCCTGAAGTATATTCAAATGATTGTGCTTTCCCCCCTCATATCCCCCTCAGACAAGAGATTTATGCATTTTATTTCTGGAAAAATTCCTCATATGACGCAAATTGACGATATTTGCATCATAGGAGGAATGTTTGCCCAAAGGCTAAAGACTACAGCCAGCAGAGGGAGCCATTTCCACATGTTTTGAACCCGCGCATGGGGGATGGAGATCACACTCACAGCTCAGCTCGAGGCTACAGGCACTCGTTTATCTAAACGGAGATATGGTGAGCAATGTAAGTCTTTTAACTTCTCTTAATTTCTATGAAAGTCAAGCTTGCAAAGGCATAAACTGAAACGCGCCAGACTGAACTTGCGTTGTGAATGTATGCCACAAGTGTAGTCACGATTACCTCAGCTTTCATCACGAGAGCTCATCAGCTCATTTATCTGACTCCTTCAGTTAGTGCTCAGTGCTGTGATACTCGCGTGGTGACTCACTCATTATGTTGAACAGACACTAAATTTTTTAATTGTAGTGTCTTCTCCTACTCAGTTGGGGCAGCGAAGCATTCTGGGAATTGTAGTCTTTCATCCCCATGAGACAAAAATACATTCTTTTCTCTGAGTCTTTTCTCAGTCTAGAAGGCACCAAATTCAAAAATAATTTAAAATTTCTACTACACTGATGACCCAGTTTAAATACAGATTCATCTTCTCAGCGCTGAAGTATCCCATTAAGAGATGAAACTACATTTGAGACTTGCAGCAAAGTGCCATGCACTGGTAGAACCCAACACTCTTAAAAAATAAAGGTTCCTTATTGGAATTAAAGTTGCCATGAAGAACATTTAACATTCATGGAACCTTTCCATTGAACAAAAATTCTTTATAATGGAAGAAGGTTATTCAGATTACAATAATCTTCTTTAAAACTTGACTACACTCTTAGAAGAAAAGGTTCTATATAGAACCATAAAAGGTTCTATTGGCGCTACGTAGTTGGAACCCCTAAAAGGTTCACTAGTCCAAACAGCTAAACATTCTTAAAACAAGAAGTATTTACTAGACAAGCAAAAGCAATTGCCTTATTTTGGGGAAAAATAACTAAGTTTTTGAGCGTTTTTGCTAAGATAAGAAATGTTTTTTTTTTTTTGCAGTGTTCTATATAGAACCAGTTTTAAGTGCCAAAAGGGTTCTTTCTTGTCATTACAGAACCCTTTTAGCATTAAAGGGTCTTTGGAGTATACTCAAATATACTTCTATATACTATAACCTTTTAAGGGTTCCAAATACGTAGCGCCGATAGAACCTTTTCTTCTAAGAGTGTATTCTGTAGTTACATCGTGTACTAAGACCAACGGAATATTATAAGTTTAGATTTTTATACCGATATATTATATATAGGAACTATTTTCTGATTCCTGCGTAGTAATCATGGAACTTTGCGGTTGTACCATGGGTTCAGATCGGCTGAATAGATTCAAAAATGGTCAAATTCAACTGTTTAACTCTAAGGGACTTGGAAAATGAGCCTAACTTTAAAAAAAAGTGGAGTGGTCAACTCGCTGGCCACTTATGCAACTCTGGGCCTGCTTAGACCTGGTATTAAGAGGAATTTTGGTCAAACGGATCACAAGTGGACGACGCTAAATACATGTGTAAATGTCTGTGGACGTGTTCATATGTAAATTGCGTGAGCTTTTTTCTTCCATTAGATCAAAAGATCTGAAAAGGCCCATACATTTACCCACCCATAGACCCTTCCCTCGAAGATATCAGGACAGAAGTGGTTGAAAGTGGACCGAAGAGACAGATTAAAACACCAGGTGTAAACGGGACCCTCGTCTACTTGTGATGCACCCTAGATGCATCTTAATACCGGGTGTAAACAGGACCTCTGGAGATCTGATGCTGACGTAAAACAGATACCAGGCATGTTTAATTGCCTCTAATAATAGGATGCAGACACCTTTTGTCAGTCATGTGCTGTCATTTATGCACACTGGTCTATTATTTTGCTCAGATTTAACTGCCCCTAAACTTCACACTCTGCAATGTTGTTCAAACGCCCACTGCCTTCCATCAGTACTACGGAAACATACAGTAGATGCTCTGTTCCAAAACCTATTGAGCTCACTACATAGAACTTTAAGGCATCATATGCACACTTACAATGCAAATGTTGTTCTAAAAGGTTTCAGTTTAAACATGCTGCTTCCTTAGATACCTTGTTCAGACTAAACTAAAAAAGCAACAGCAGAATACCAGCTCTGTCAGGAAAAAGGTACCAGGCATGTTGATTTGTACATGTGAAAAAAAATAATAATTTCACTCTTAAATAGAAAGGCATTTATGAATATTAATTGATCGCCACATTCCCTTTGGACACCTGTATTCATTTTTCAGTTAGGACGCTGCCTATATGTAGGCAGTGTCAGCTCACTAGGTTTTGGAACAGAGCTATACAGTTTTTAATAAAGAAACAGAAAAATATTCAGAAATATGAAACATTAGAGAAACATTATAGAGAAAGGGATATTTTTGCATTTGTATTAATAAAAAGTGCACAATGAATCAGAATGAGGCCTAATACTGTTAGGAGTGGCATTTTCGTCCCCTTTCAATGAGGATTCAACCATGAACACGTCAATAAACAATAACCAAACATGCATAAACCAAGTAGTACAAGTAGATGTGTTTTCTTACCTTTGGTTGAGATGACCGCAGCACATGAAATGAGAAAAGAAAAAAAAAACAGGGTCACTATACAGTACACACTTTGAGTCTAATAACACATGTCTGTTAATGTAAAGAAACCATCAGAGGATGAAAAGAACTGGATGGCAGCATGAAGTGTGTGAAAACGCTCTGGTGTGCCTAGAAATGTAATAGTGTTTGTGTGCTGTTGGGATTCTAGATGTAAGCGAAAAATCTTAATTGGAGTCTTTTGTCTTTCCCTCCATCTGTAGTTTATCAATCCAAGGGGCTTCAAAACTGGAAGTGCTTTCATTAGAATTACAAGGCTTTTCCTTGGCATGCCGAGGGCTGAGAGGCTTACACGACCTCACACTGTTTTACACACACACACACACACACACACACACACACACACACACACACACACACACACACACACACACACACACACACACACACACACACACACA
Organism: Pseudorasbora parva; assembly: GCF_024679245.1. Classification (NCBI taxonomy): domain Eukaryota; kingdom Metazoa; phylum Chordata; class Actinopteri; order Cypriniformes; family Gobionidae; genus Pseudorasbora; species Pseudorasbora parva. The sequence goes on along the minus strand of NC_090173.1, from coordinate 46,986,114 downwards.
CACACACACACACACACACACACACACACACACACACACACTCTCAGAGTAGCTCACAGTAATGCATTCTGCTCATCAAAGAGTACAATGACTGCACATGCACAAGAATTTTAAGCACAAACACATAAGCACACACTCTTATTTCTAAGCCTAAGAAACAATAGCTTTAACAATAACTCTAATGATAACTAGCATCTGTATAGTGTATTAATGGACAATAACGCTTTGTTTATTGTAAAGGCATGGCATAAATGAGTGTGCTGGACTGGTTTATGTCACACTTTAAAGGTTAAGTGTGTCGGAATAAATAAATAAATTCCATAAAATAAGACTATAAATAAAAAATTTAAAAGTAAAAATTTAAATAAATACCATAAAATAATATAATAAATAAACAGAACAATACATTTAAAATTAAATAAATTCCATAAAATAAATATATAGAAATAAATGTACAAAAATTATATCATTATTTGTTATAATATATTATATAAATAAATAAATAAATGTATAACAATATTAAATAACTTTATATAATAAATATAATAATAAATATAATATTTCATTAAATAAATATAAAAATAAATATAATAATTAAATAAATAAATAAATAAATAAATAAATAAACAAATACAAATGTAAAAAATTCTAATAATTTAAAAAAAAAAATATTAAGTAATTTTATATAGAGCAATATGAAACAAATAAAAAAATAAATGTATACAAATTTTCATTAAGCAAATATTTGTATTTATTTATAAAAAATTAAATAAATAAAACAATTCATAAAAGATAAATGCATTACATTAAATTATCAAAAAAATCTTAAAATAAATACAATAAAACAATATAATAAAATACAATACATTTCAAATAAATTCAATAAAATAAACAAATGAACACATTAATTCATTAAAAATAAATAAATGCAATTTCATAAAATAAAAAATAAAACAATCCAACATTATTGAACATAAAAACCAAACAAATAAAATGGCATTATGCTAGTGTTTGTTGAGGTAGTCTAGTCCCAAACTTCCAAATGGCGGCAGTAGACCATTCAAACAATCAGAGCCAAAGTGTTTACGCTCTTTAGGAAGTCAACCTTAGAGGTGTTTCTGGGACAGCAAAAGGATTTTTCATTAAAACATGTACCAGCCTCACATTTAAGGTGGAGGATGAAGCTTTATTACAATGTGTCTTGTGTGCATTTGTGTTTACAGTGTAAATCCTGGCAGCTTCAGTAATCCTTAACAAACAGAGACATGTTGCCGTTAGATTTCACTTGGATCATTTTCTCGGGAAAAAATGAACACAGTTACGTCTGTTCCAAAACCTAGAGATTTAAGACATTATAAGTGAAGTAGACTAGAATATTGACTTTTTTAACCAAATATTTGTTTGTTGTCTGTTATCTGTATTATAGTATGAGACTCGCATAGGGGAAACACTTAACACACACCACAGCCATTTGAGGTTTCACAATAAAAGCATGTGAAACCCGTTTTCACCCGAGCCAAGAGAGATAGTTCCCCTCGGGTCGGGTGAAAAGGTCTGGAAGTGATCTAGTGTTGAGGAGAGAGAAGCAGAGATTGGGGTAGCAGAGGACAAAGGGAGGGAGGGCAGATTGTTTTAACCTCTGACCCTGGCACACTTCACACTAACCACTTCAAACCCCATCCACCAATCAGAGACCAGCGGAGTCACACCGCAACATCTGTGAGCGTCTCTCCCTCTCTGTGTCTGACTAGATCTGAGTCAGCAGCTTCAGACTGAATACGGCCATTCAAATGTTTAATAAGAATATGGAGCATTTTAATGGATAAAGTCAAAATTGTATGAATAAATAAGTAATTGTATTATGTTTGCAACATTATAACTATTGACATAAAAAATATGTATACATATGATAATTTGAATAGGCATTACTTTGTCTTAAAATTAACATGCATAACATCTTTAATTTTTTTTTAAACTCAGTTCAAGTCAAATACATTGCTTACATCAATCAGGAATAACATTATGACCACTGACAGGTGAAGTGAATAACAATGATTATGTCTGGGCAGCAAGTTAACAGTTTGTCCTCAAAGTTAATGTGTTAGAAGCAGGAAAAATGGGCAAGCGTAAGGATTTGAGTTAGTTTGACAAGGGCTGTGATGGCTAGATGACAATCGATGGTCAGAGCATCTCCAAAACTGCAGCTCTTGTGGGGTGTTCTGGGTCTGCAGTGGTCAGTATCTATCAAAAGTGCTCTAATAGAAAGGAACAGTGGTGAACCGGTGACAGGGTCATGGGCGGCAAAGGCTCATTGATGCACGTGTGGAGTGAAGGCCATGGCCCAGGTGGTCCGATCAAACAGACGAGCTACTGTAGCTCAAACTGCTCATGAAATCGATCAAGAAAAATGCAGTTTGTTGCTTATTGGGCTGCATAGCCGCAGACCAGTCAGGGTGCCCATGCTGACCCCTGTCCACCTCCAAAAGTGGCAACAGTGGGCACAAGAGCATCAGAACTGGTAGCCTGGTCTGATGAATCATGTTTTCTTTTACATCACATCGCTTATCTGGGGAACACATGTCACCAGGATGCACTGTGATGCTTTGGGCAATGTTCTGCTGGGAAACCTTGGGTCCTGCCATCCATGAGGATGTTACTTTGACACGTACCACCTACCCAAGCATTGATGCAGACCATGTACACCCTTTCATGGAAACGGTATTCCCTGGTGGCTGTGGCTCTTTCAGCAGGATAATGCTCCTGCCACAAAGCAGAAATGGTTCAGGAATGGTTTGAGGAAGGAATGAAGTTTGAGGTGTTGATGTGGCCTCTGAGTTCCCCAGATCTCAATCCAATCGATCAAACAAGTCCGATCCATGGAGGCCCCGCCTCGCAACTTACAGGACTTAAAGGAACTGCTGCTAACATATTGGTGCCAGATACCACAGCATGGGGGGGGGGGGGGGGGACGACACTCAGTTTCAGTCAATCTCATGTCAATCTTGAGTACCTATAGAGTAGTATTGCATCCTTCATATCTCCGAAAAGTCTTTAGTTTTATCATATTTATAAAAGAAATATAGGCTGTACCGAGTCTTTCCGGAAAAAACCGAGCGCCTGGAGGCGTATCGTGTGGGCGGAGCTAAAGAATGACGAGCACGCAAAGCGGTGACGTCCTCAAGCGTGGAGAAACCCATCTATCTCAGCTAATACAGATAATGATCCAGAATCAAATCTGAGGCAGAAATAAATTGAATAGGAGAAACGGCAACATCAGGACGTCCGTCTCTGTGGTATGTAAGTTACTGTATTTAGTGGCCTGTCAACATTTGTGTGTGTTTACTCGCAGTTTATGAGGACATGATTCGGTTTATGGACTATTGTATGCGACTAAACCTTAGCAGTAGCAAGCAAAACGGTTTTGCACGTCAGAATACTGTAACGTTATACATAGAACAACAATAGAGTCCGTTATCGCATTTGAATGACGAAGCACGCGATCGTGTCGTTTACTGATGTTTACTCACGCGACGATAGCCAACAGCAGAGACATTTGAAGCAGTTTTACTCACCGGCTGCTTCCAAAGCAGGACCGAACCTTTATCGCTGGGACTGCTCCGTCAAAAACACACTTCTTTGGTATGATTTGGTAAAGTCCTGACAGCAGTGGCGTGTAAATCCACTTGGAGACGCGACTGAAGCGATGCCTTGAAGCTTCCCGTCATTTCTGCGTTCAAATCGGTTCAAATGCAGCGCTGCCTTCCCGGAATGCTGTGCTGAAGCGTTGAAGTCGCTCGACGTCACCCATAGGAATAAAGAGAAGCGCAGCGCCACATAAGTGTTCACGGACGACTGGATCTGCATCTGAGAGACTGTTTACGGCGTGCATTTCCTCTCTCGCTCTAGTCACGCGCACGCACCCGACCGGGAGAAGAGCCCGTACGGCCCAAACGTCAAGTAGACCCATACTCGAAAAAAACTCGCCGAAACTTGTGAGAAACCGGAAGGAGTATTTTTAACACAGAAATACTCCATCAAACGTCCAACATTAGTTTTTGAAACTTTGTCTATGTTTAGGATGGGAATCCAAGTCTTTAACAGTGTAAAAAGCTCAGTATGCATGAAACAGCATTACACCCCCCCTTTAAGGCTGATCAGTGTATATGATCACAGTTATATCCTTATTATATTATTAAGTTATAATGCATTATGACACATTGTGTCTGCTTCATGCCATGATGTGTAATAGTCTGTAGAGGTGCTAAAGATGCGTTATATGTAAATTCATTTATGTAATTTTAATTATTAAAATTGTAACCACAATTGAAATATTAAATAAATATATGATAACAAATAAATAAATTAATAAAATAAAATATTTTGTAACACCTAACAATAAGGTTCCATTTACTACTTATTTAGTGAACTACATCAATTAACATGAACCAAGAATGAACAATACTTCTACAGAAGTTTGTAATCTTAGTTAAATGTTAATTTCAACATTTAATATTACAAATACTCCAATCAAAAGTTGTATCTGATAACGTTAGTTAATGCACTGTGAACTAACATGAAGAAACAATGAACAGTTGTATTTTTATTAATTAATTAACTACATAACAAGATTAATAAATACTGTAGCAAATGTACTGCTCATTGTTAGTTGAGGTTAGTTAATACATTAACTAATGTTAACAAATTAGACCTTGATGTAAAGTCTTAAAAACTGTAATGTATCATTTTAAAAATAAAAATAATTCTAATCTCAGCTTTACCAGGTGGTTCTACCAATAAAGAGTAAAATGCAGCCTAGCAATAAACCATTTATTTTAGTTTAAATAAATAGTGTATTGTAAGGCTGCATTCTAGCCCTTAAGTCTGTGACCACCTGATAAAGTTGGATGAAATGAAATACAGAATGTTGGAGAGAGAAAGAGATCAAAAATATACCTCAGGACTAAGACTTATCCTCTTCCTTATAAACAAGTTTCTGCCATTCAGAAGCTACACAAAACACTTGCATATACATTTACACACACAGACACAATAAATCCCAAACATATGTGCACAGACTCTAGACGGACAAGGATCTCAACAAACCTTCATGTAAACACGCTGAACCCAACAAATCTCATCTCAACACACATAAACATACACTCATGGTCACCCGGAGCAGATCCAGGAGTTGCTGGACGTGTTGAGATTTACCTTGGCCAGGCTGTGTGTAGTAAAGCTTAGACACAGCAACAGAATGAATGTGGTTTCTTAATTCACACTGTCCCATCCTGACCCGGAGTCTGATCAAGCGCTCCGCGACCGGCTGTCTCGCATGCACAACAAACACATGTTACACATATCAAAGAAACAGGAAACACCAGATAAGAACAACGCGTTTCTGGCGCTAGAAAGAGAAAAGAAAGAGGAGAGGAGACAAACAAAGGCTGTTTACTGGAGTCACATAAGCACTCTTATCTGCCGATGAGGAATAGCGAGCGTCCAGAGAAACTACTATAAACACACCGCAGCAGAGATTGTACAGACATGCGTCAATAGTGCAGTTCACCATCGCAAAACGCATTAAACCTGTATAGCAGAGTAACACCACTTAAGACTATTTTAATGAATGCTCTTTTCAACTGGTTAATACAGATGACTTTAAAAAATGATATATTATGCCACTTGTAACACGGCAACAGTTGTCAACACAACACTAAGTGTTACAATACTCAGAATATGCTTAAGAATAGGGCTAGGTTCGACTCTCAGGAGGATAAAAATGAATTTTAGGCCAAAAGGTGTGAAACAGCTAGCAGCCAGCACATTTATTGCACAGATGACAAAAAAACAACAAGTGCCAGTGACCAGAATAATACTTTGTTGTATAGTCCCAGTACAATAATCAGAAATGGGAAAATTCCATTATTCAGTCTGGGTTGTGCGTAACTGGTCCAAGAAACAAATAAAACAAAATAGAAGAAATAAGAAGATTAAAAGAAAACGTCCGAAAGTTCTCCTGGGTTCTTCTCAAAGTCAGTGTGTAGTGTAAAAATGTATCTATAAGGCCTTTTTTTTCCCTACTACCCGGGTAGTGTGTGTATAAAGTAACAGCTTAGCTGAAATCAAATGAATCCCGCATGAATGTCCGCAGGTCCTTCACCGAATCACAGGGTCTGGCTCGCCATAGATCGCATAACTCACACAGTTGATCACAGGATGGAATCGGGCAACAAAAAAAAACAGTCAGAGTTCGCAGAAATAAAGTCTCTCAGTTAACATCAGTCGGAAATCCTTTTGAACCACAAACACACTGCAACGATTTATATGGAAAGTTCAAAGATCTCATATTAGAACGTAATATTTATGCAGTAATGATTTTATATTTATACATTTGAAATTCAGCGCTTGATCACCTCGTGCGTACCAGCAAAGAACGGTCTTCTTCTCTTAGTCTCTGTGTGTAAGCCAACCAACTCATATAGCGACCCCTTCAGGCAAACTATGGTACTACATAGAACTGTGTTAAATTCTAGGGGGTTACACACTGTTACTCCAATAGAATATGTTCTGTTTTGTTGTTTTATGATTGTTAATTCGTGCGCCGTGATGACAAAATGAGTTGCAATGCGTACATTTGTATAAATGAGTTACTGTCACGTCATTCTCTATTAAAAACAATGTATTGTTTGTTTGAATACACCTGTCTGAAGTTGATAGCGTCAGTAAAATAAATTTTTATTCAATACATTTTTCATCATCACGGCTCATGAATGAACAATTTAAAATTGCTCAATTTAAAATTGAACATTGGTCTGCGGAGTCTGCTCTGTATTTTCTACTTCCCCATAGGTGTGATCAACTGGCATTATTTGAATGACTCATTATGCATTTGGATAGTCTTTCAACCAATCAGACCACAGGAGGCGTGATCAACGGGCTACGACCTATCGTTTCTCAATCTGTCATTGTGTTAAACCCTGTAGCTAGAAATTATCCTGTGTGCATTCTGACTCCTTTTGTCAGCACAGGTCACATTTAAAGGGGGGGTGAAACACTCAGTTTCAGTCAGTGTCATGTCAATCTTGAGTACCTATAGAGTAGCATTGCATCCTGCATATCTCCGAAAAGTCTTTATTTTTTTTATAATTATATAAGAAAGATGCGCTGTTCCGAGTCTTTCCGAAAAAAGCCGAGCGGGTGGGGGCGTGTCGTGTGAGCGGAGCTAAATAATGACGTGTGCTCGCTGCTGCTATTGTGTTGAGTCGAGTGCGTCGTAAAGCTGTGTCATCCCTAACAGCGGGAAAAAAACTTTATTCAAAATAAAAATATGGCTTTTAATCAGATACAGCCATACATCTATGATCCGGAATCAGACCCAGAGGCTGCAGTTGAACAGGAGCAGCAGCAAAAACGACTAGAGCAGGACGTCTCTCTGTGGTACAAGTTATACACTAACTATATAATATGCTTAGCGGCTTGTGTTATTTACATATTTATACTTGAATTATATCGTCGTATTTTTGTCTTTGAAGGTGTACATGTGGGAAGTGCAGTTGTGCACGTGTGTTTGTGTGTTTACGCGTGGTTAGTGTAGACAATTGTAACGTTAGTAAGCGGACTGGTTTTGCACCGCAGGCTAGTGTTTACATAGATAGACACGGAATAGTAGCGCATTTGAATGAAGAAGCGTGCTTATTTAGTTCAACATATTTCCCCCCTCTTTGTGTATTGTTGTTTGGAGTGCTTTTACAATACACAAACATAAAGTTACACATATAGTGGCCAGCTAAACAAATGTACACGCACTACACATCGCATGCTCCATTGATCAATTAACTATAGGTGATCATGTTTGGGCTACTTGATGAGCATAGGCAAAAACACAGACATTTGAAGCAGTCTTACTCACAGTCTGCGGTTCTAACGTTAGGACCTTTATCGTTGGGACTGCTCCATCCTTCAGGATTAGGCGATTGGAAAAGCCGGCGTCAAGCTGGGCCTTGTTTATGAAACAGTCGGCACCGAAATGCAGCGAACAGATATAAACATTCGTGCAACTCAGTTGCTGATCCGGAAAAGCAAATTACATCCACTGTTGCCTTAACGCGGGGTTTTGGGGGAATCTGTGCAGGACTGTCTTGGTCTGGCAACCAAAAACGCACTTTTTTGGTGACATTGTTATGTGCACATCACCTGTGCAGCGCAGCCTACAAGCCAGCGCTGTTACTTTCGCTCTCTCCCTCTCTCTCTCTCCCTCTCTCTCTCTCACGCACTTCCGGTAGAATTGTCCGTAAGCCCCATACAAGGAAATTCCGCCCCCATTAACGTCAAAGGGGACGCATGATCTCAAAAAACTTGCCAAAACTTATGACTAACCGGAAGTAGTATTTTTGACAAAGAAATACTCCCATCAAACGTCCACCTTAATTTTGTGCATTTTCTATCATTAATCGCAAAAAAAGTTATGTTGCAGAATTTTTTGCAATATATTCTGGGAATGGTCGGGTGATGCTGTGAACAAATCAATGAAATGTTTGTTCAACTGTTACATTTTAAGTGAACCATCTGAACGAATTGATTGGCAAGAAATGAATCGGCCTCAGCGGTATTGCCCACACGCACTCGAAAGAGCAGGATAAATGCAGCCAAATGTCCGGTATAAACCCGAACCATGATTTCTGTCTCTAATGACCCTGTCAGTGAGAATGAACAGCACGTTTCAGACTCCATGCATGGAGGCTCAGGTTTCTCCTCACGCAGGCCCACCTTCCGCCGCAGACCCCGAGCCAAGATGACTGGCGTATGGGATCAGCGGGTACCGGCGCTGCAGTCAGGTTTGAGGTTTGAGTCGCTGCCACGGCTGTGAGAGGACTGTAATGAATGTGGTTTTTACTGGTAGGTAGCTGTACATGTGCGCACGCACACACACACACACACACACACACACACACACACACACACACACACACACACACACTGGTTACCCACACAGCACTTCTACACACATACAAGTGCAGTTGTGCATATGTGAATCCACTACTGTAAAAATAGTATCCATCTCTCTCTGTCTGTCTGTCCGTCCATCTATCTATCTACACTGTAAAAAAATTCAACTTATGTTTTGTATGACAAATTCAGATTTTAAAGTTTATTTAAGATGAAAAAAGTTGAGATAACTCAAAGTTTGTACAACTAATTGACCCTAATTTGAGAAAACTCAAAAATGTTCTGCAGCTGGCTGCCTTACACCGGCTTCACACTGCACGCGTAAGCAGGACGTAAGCAGCGCATATTTTTTTCAGCGCTCATGTTAACAGATGAGTGCATTCACACCGGCAGCAGAGGCAGCACAGCGGCGCGTAGCAGGAGCAAAGCAGTAACGTCAGTGCCGCGAACAATTCGGCGCCAGCTCTATTTTTGACGCACTGCTTACGATGAATTAAAGCCACAGTACAATTTTCTGATCAAAATTAACCTGGTTAACATGAAAAAAAAAAAACACATTTACCCATGAAATAATTTAGTGAAGTGTTCCGTGTGTTTCTCAGTCACCATATGACATCCGGCGCTGTGGAAAAAAAAAAGTTCTACACAAAAACCGAAGTCACTGCCATAAGTTTTTGCCTGAACTACAAAACTAATTTTGAATAATGTATGCCAGTTTATCTTAAATTAAATATGAATTAAATTATGTATATATTATAACTATATGCTGGCATAAAAACAGAAACGATAAACAAAAACACGTGGTGTCACAGGCAGTGTTCTTCAGAGTGCACCTGGAAAGACAGCAATGGACGACACTCGTCTCATCGTGGAGGTTGAGAAGCACACAGTTCTCTATGATCCACACAGTTTCCTTTATAAAGACTTGCAAGTGAATGAAAAAGCACGGGAGGAAGTTGGTGAGGCTCTTGGTGCTGATGGCAAGTCATTTTAAAGTGTTTTTGACAGTCTTTCGTTGTCTCACGAAAGAACAACTAAATATGGTTAGGTAAATAGAATACACATTAATATAGCACACATACAGTAGACATGTAGATAGACTATGATGTGCGTTATTTTGTCATTTAAAAAAAAAACGTTTTTAGATAATTTGCTCATTTAGCCAACAATATATCATTAAGAAGTTTCCTCTTAGTTATTGCAGTCATTTATGAATTATCTTTAAGAGGTTTATGATGGGTAATGCATGTACATTTGATGCTTATCCAATATTTCAAGACAATTTCCTGAAGTTTCTCTTTTTAGCAGTGTGCTTTTCATGGACATATAGTGCGATGGCCTTTCTTCTATCAAAAACTCGCACTAAACGAAATAAAAAACATCAGAAACAAGTGAAACGATTTTTTAAAATAAAATTAGCTTCATGATAAATCTTTGCTTTATTTCCATTTCAAATACATTAAAGAGAAATGCAAACTTAGCCATTATAGAGTACTCTGTACACAACTGCGCTTGACAACTGCACGCGACAAATGCTGCCTGTGTGAAATCAAAAAGTGCGCGCGCTGCTACTGCTACACACACGCTGCTTCGGCGTGTCAGCTGCCTACGCCCTGCTTACGCGTGCAGTGTGAAGCCGGCGTTAAACTTTTTTTTTTTTTACAGTGTATCTTTCTGTCTGTCTGTCTCTGTCTATCTGTCCGTCCGTCTGTCCATCCATCCATACAGCCATACAATTTTAAATTCTAGTTAACAAAAAACTTTCTGCACATAATGACAGATTATAAGGACAATAATAATATTAAAATGTAAGCATTTTTATGAACATCACTGAAGCTTTACAAAAATAAAAAATCTGGCCATTACATTAACTTTAATTAAAAATAAAATATTTAAATGTTCAATATGACAACATAATCTGTCATAAAAAATGACTAAAGATTCAAGTTTTCAGCTAAATGACAGCAAAAATAATGAGAAAAGGGGGAAATTAGCATGTACAACTTAATATCCAACATGCTGAAACATGACCAATAATCGACCAATAATAATACATATAAAATAATGTCTCTAATATTGACCAAAAGCCATCGTAATCTAACATGTATCCAACAAATCAAACAAACTGAACCAATAAGAAAAAGCTCATCTGTTTTTCGAAAATAGTCAAACTACACGAAAAATGTGGCTTAGTAGTGCTGCAATTTCAGGTTTGTTTATCCCATCGCCGTGTGTCTGTGATACACCTGAGTTGAAATGCTCATGTATACATTTAGATAAGTTTACAAAGCACACATATGCATTCACACACACACACACACACACGCACACGCACACGCGCGCGCACACGTCGTGTTTCCATGTTTTATGGGGACTTTCCATAGGCGTAATGGATTTCATACTGTAACTGTACATCCTATCCCCTTACACTGCCCCTGCCCCTAAACCGACCCATCACAGGAAACATTCTGCATTTTTACTTTCTCAAAAAAACTCCTTCTGTGTGATTTATAAGATGTTTTCCTCAAGGGGGCCTAAAAATGTTCCCACAAGGACAAGGATTTCGGATATTGCCATCTTTGTGGGGATATTTTGTCCCCATAACGTAGGGATTACCAGGCCGCACACACACACACACACACACACACACACACACACACACACACACACACACACACACACACACGTACAGTACAGAGCTTTTCAACTGTGAATGGTTTAGTTTCCTTACACCCGACCGCCCACCAACTCCTACACCCCTTCCTTTCCGCCCCGTTCAAATCTAAACAAAAGAAACATCTGGTCTCTCTCTCCATTTGGACCACGGCGCTGTACTCCAAGGAACTGAAGTCCACAACAAGATCTGCTATGACAGATCACTATATGAAGACGCAGCCATTTGCAAGACAACTCAATAGAGATCTGAAGATTCATATGAAATCAATTTAATTTAGTTGTTTGTTTTTTAAACTGGAACAGCTAATGGATAAAAGTCAGGTGAAATTATTATTTATTCACTTACTATTTATTTATTTTTTACATCAACACAAGTTTCTGTGATATTCTGCTCTCTAGAAATCTTTTGAGTCCTTCATTCAATATACACTACTGTTCAAAAGTCTGGGATCTGTAAGATTTTTAAATGTTTTTAATGAAAAAAAGTTTCTTTTGCTCACCAGGCTGCAATTATGTGATCAAAAATACAGTAAAAACAGTAATATTGTGAAATATTATTGCAATTTTAAATAACTGTTTTCTATGTGAATATACACTCAGCTAAAGGATTATTAGGAGCACTTGTTCAATTTCTCATTAATGCAATTATCTAATCAACCAATCACATGGCAGTTGCTTCAATGCATTTAGGGGTGTGGTCCTGGTCAAGAAAATCTCCTGAACTCCAAACTGAATGTCAGAATGGGAAAGAAAGATGATTTAAGCTATTTTGAGCGTGGCATGGTTGTTGGTGCCAGACGGGCCGGTCTGAGTATTTCACAATCTGCTCAGGTACTGGGATTTTCACGCACAACCATTTCTAGGGTTTACAAAGAATGGTGTGAAAAGGGAAAAACATCTAGCATGCGGCAGTCCTGTGGGCGAAAATGCCTTGTTGATGCTAGAGGTCAGAGGAGAATGGGCCGACTAATTCAAGCTGATAGAGGAACAACTTTGACTGAAATAACCACTCGTTACAATCGAGGTATGTAATGGTGTGGTGTAATGGTGTGGGGGATGTTTTCTTGGCACACTTTAGGCCCCTTAGTGCCAATTGGGCATCGTTTAAATGCCACGGCCTACCTGAGCATTGTTTCTGACCATGTCCATCCCTTTATGACCACCATGTACCCATCCTCTGATGGCTACTTCCAACAGAATAATGCCCCATGTCACAAAGCTCGAATCATTTTTAAAATTGGTTTCTTGAACATGACAATGAGTTCACTGAACTAAAATGGCCCCCACAGTCACCGGATCTCAACCCAATAGAGCATCTTTGGGATGTGGTGGAACGGGAGCTTCGTGCCCATCAGCTGCAAGATGCTATCCTATCAACATGGGTCAACATTTCTAAAGAATGCTTTCAGCACCTTGAATTAATGCCACATAGAATTAAGGCAGTTCTGAAGGCCAAAGGGGGTCAAAAACAGTATTAGTACAGTGTTCCTAATAATCCTTTTGGTGAGTGTATTTTAAAATGTAATTTATTCCTGTGATTTTCAGTGTCACATGATCCTTCAGAAATCATTCTGATATGATGATCTGATGATCAAGAAACACTAATTATTATTAAAAAATATTTAAAAAATCATATTTCTGTGGAAACGGTAATATATTTTTACAGGATTCTTTAAAGAAGTTCAAAAGAACCGTATTTATTTGAAATAGAAATGCTTTGAAATATAAGTCTTAACTGTCACTTTTGATCAATGTAATGCCAAACTGAAAATGGTATGTCTATGGTTTGACCGTTTCAGGTTTTATCATTCGCTAGACTTAAAAAGCCACAAAATTGTATTCATCACAAACAATGTGGGACAAGATTTAAAACAAAAGGCTAAGGGTCTTATAATACTAGCATATTAGGGGTTGCGCCCCTTGAAAACCACTAAATACATTCTGGGAATTATGTAAATGATACCGCATTGTATTGGTTTATTTTTCACGGTCGTGAAGGAACGATTCTGACCTGGAAGCTGGCCTACCCGTACACACATGCGGAAGTTCCCATTGGGATGCCGGTGGGAAGTACATCAGATTAAAGTTAGTATCAAACTCAATATATTTAACAGCTTTTTTCAAAAACACTCCAGCCTTAAAACCACAGTGAAACCAAGGGTTTTCCACCGATACACTGCTGCAAAAAAGCAGGCAACTCCAGTCGGCCTAGTAGAATGAATATGACAGAGTGTGTGTCCTGGAATTTGGCTTTCAACCATGTGGAATAATAGCATAATGCACAGGACGTGTGGTGGTGTCTGTATGCGTGTGCTATACGGTCAGCAGGTGGCAGATGACTGACGCTGATCAAACTGCAGGTCACATTGAGGTCAGAATCTCTGCCACACATCTGGAGAAAGACTGCTGTTATTGTACGCCATCTTTATACCTTCCCCCCTCGCAATCCTTTTTCCCCATTGATATAAAAACATTCCTCATCTCGATTCTCCTCAGGAGAGAGAGAGAGAGAGAGAGAGAGAGAGAGAGAGAGAGAGAGAGAGAGAGAGAGAGAGAGAGAGAGAGAGAGAGAGAGAGAGAGAGAGAGAGAAGGAGAGAGACGATGCTTGTTCTCAGATCCTAAATTGATAGCAAATGTGAAGATAGATCCTTCTTCATGCTCTTGCTCTTTTTCACTGGCATTTAGAGTAGACGACAATACTTGGACCCAAACTCATGTCTCTGTGATTCTAGAGGTCATCGGTGCCTCCACGAACACACAAATCTGCACAAGTACACTTAAGTCTCTACACTGCACAAAATCATCAAATCTATGTTTATAATCTCTCTCTCATATATATATATTAATGTATATAATGCATAAATAATACATATTATTTACATTTTTCATTTTTTAAATATAAGGGGAAAAAAAATATTTGTCTCAAAAATATTGACCACAAAAAATAGTTTAATTGTTTAAAATATATTATAAAAATATAAGTAATACTAATATATATATATATATATATATACACTGATCTGTCAGATATATATATATATATATATATATATATATATATATATATATATATATATATATATTATATATATATATATATAAAATTACATTTAATCTGTTTAATTAAATTTTAAATTGTTTTAAAAGAAGAACTGATTATGCTAAGCAGTATTTGACCCCCAAATACAGCATATAATGTATATAATACATGCATATATAATACATATTATTTAAGTTTTTATATTTTATATATATAAGAATAAAAAATCAAAATTTGTCTGTAAAATACTGACCACAAAAAAAAAAAGTTAAATTGTTAAATTGTAAACAAAATAACATTTCTCAGCAAATGTAAACACTACAATAATCATTTTGCCTCAGGTCGATAAACGGTAATTTGTCGTTTTATGACCTCACCAGGATTGATGTCCAGGACCTTCAGTCTGATACGGTTCTGCGTCTGTAATGTGTGGATCACTGTGAGCGAGACCCAGCAAGCAGGAGCGTCAGTCCCGTGAGGCTGCAGAACCGAGTCTGCGTGTTTATGTTGGCGGCTGCGCGGCATTCCGCGTGTCTTTGTGAGCTCTACAGCTCTGACCTCAGGAGACCCACCGGGCCAAACGAAACCACTTGCACCGGTCCAGAGATGCTGTGAGGCTCCTTCCCTGATAGAGAGCTATTCTACTGGGCTTGTTTTGATCAGCACATTGATTGATATAGCAAAATAAATTATTTCCAGACTGAGCCACATAAATTCTGTACATGTTCCCTAACTAGACAATCCCTAGAGCATCATGCAAAACTTTTGGTAGCTATCCTGATTTCTACCGTTTACAGTTGCACATTAGTGGAGCAAATACTAAAATAATACAATCAGAGACTTGAGAGATTCCAAGCAATTTGCATAAACCTGAGGAGATGGCTAAACCACAATATTAGAAAATGTAAACAATTTCACCATTTCTATTGAAACAAGCCCAAACAATTACAACAGCATATGATTCGAGTCGTGGCTTGATGGGAAGTTACTTTAAACTGATCATGGGGTTTTCCCACCAAAAATAAAATTAGCATCTAACAAAGTTAGCTATGATAATTACAGCTAATAGCCTCAGACAAGGACACAAGGCTGCGTGGGGCAAACTGCCCTGACTTTGTCTGCATACAGATCTAGGGTCAAGTCATCCACACTATATTAAAGTGCCCTTAAAGGGTTAGTTCACCAAAAATGAAACTGATGTCATTAATGACTCGCCCTAATGTCGTTCCACACCCGTAAGACCTCCGTTCATCTTCGGAACACAGTTTAAGATATTTTATATTTAGTCCGAGAGCGTATTCAAGTGTAGGCACACTATACTGTCACTATACTGTGTTTGTTTTCAAACCTCAAATAAAGATTCAAACAGTCATGAATCAGCGGATTGATTCATGATTTGGATTGCGTGTCAAACTGCCAAACAGCTGAAATCACGTGACATTGGCGATCCGAATCATGAATCAATCCGCTGATTCATAATCGCGGAACAAACGTGGAAGAGAAGACAATTTTTGTTAGAAATTTTTTTTTGTCCAAAAAGAGTTTTTTGGACCAAAAAATGTATTTTCAATGCTTCAAGAGATTCTAACTAACTAACTAACTAACTACTTTGATGATGTTTTTATTCCCTTTCTGGACACGGACAGAATAGTGTGCCTACACTTAGATACACTCTCGGACTAAATATAAAATATCTTTTAACTGTGTTCTGAAGATGAACGGAGGTCTTACGGGTGTGGAACGACATTAAGTTTTATAAAACAGTGCTCAACAAACAAAGTTCTTGTCTCCTAAAAGAAAGAACCGATTCTGAACTGCCGAAACGAGTCATCAGCAGTCTCACTTCCGGTTACATACCTATGTATCAAAACTGCATAATGCTAGCGTATAGTCTTCACTGGCTGTCCGTGAACAACATCTACTTTGACCCTCAAACACTGTAGTTGTAGCTGAGACTGGAAGAGTTTAGTTCATGTCAAGAAGACGCTGTTTTCATAGCTGTGAATCCACTCTGCAAGCAGGGGATTTTGGAATTGATACGGAAGAGCCAACACCATCTTTACTGTTCGTATCTCTGTGTATAAATTGCTGAGGAAGATCTGGAGCTGAAATTAAGATGTGGTAATGGGGGCTTCGAAAGGCAGAACGAAAGAAAGGAGGAAAAAATAAGCGAGACAGAAAACAAGCAAGCAAGCTCTTAGCGGTCCTGAGCAGATGAAGATGGTGGAGGGTGACGAGGTGAGACAGGGCTGATCCTGCTGAGAACATTCAGAGCCCAAGGGCTGAGAACTCAAACTGGATTTACCTGCCCGTGTCCTCATGTGAACCAGCACTCAGTCACACCCTCTCCTGCTATCATCCACACAGAAGACTTGTGTGTTTGCACTAGGGGCGCTGAGATCAGTTACTTCTTAATTGTTGATGCATACAATAAATTACATATTTGCAAGCTCAGGATGAATGCATGTAAGATTACGGTCTGTACAAGGTAGGGATATTAATAATAACGACTTATTTTGATAAATACTCAAAATTTTGATAACTGTCCACACAAAGCTAATAATTGCATAGACTATTATTTAGATTAATTTAATTTAAAAATATATAAAAAAATGCATTAAAAAAAAAAAAAAAAATCTTCTATTTATCTATCTACCCCTCTGTCCATCCATCCATCTTCTCTGAAAAACCACAACTGATTCTACTGTTTTTATAGTGTTGATCAGCAGCGACAGAAATAAATGTCAGGGTTTAATAACAAACACAAGCAAGAGGCTGTAAATCAGGGAAGGAAAACAGAGTGGCTGGCAGTGGCATTCACTCTCCCATGTTGAGTTCTTAACTGCAGACACTGGCCGCGGAGTCTGACGAGAGACTTAAGACGAAATATACAACACATTAGGCCACGGGGTCACGAGGCCATGACATCATCTGGGCACAAACACGGCCTGTGTCGGCAGCCGTCACCGTGGAGAACAAAGCCTGAGGCGATGCTCGCGTTTTGATGAGAACCGGCACAAGTAACAGCAGAACAGCTTTACTCCTATAAAGTAACTAACATTCTTTCATTTCAACACCCTGGTGGAGAGAAAGAGAGAGGGAGAGAGAGAGAGAGAGAGAGAGAGAGAGAGAGAGAGAGAGAGAGAGAGGAGAGAGAGGAGAGAGAGAGAGAGAGAGAGAGAGAGAGAGAGAGAGAGAGAGAGAGAGAGAGAGAGAGAGAGAGAGAGAGAGAGAGAGAGAGAGAGAGAGAGAGTTGGAGGAGGACAGTGAAAGTGCTTGTAAAAGAGAATAATGAGTGGTCTCTGTACCCCCCTTTGACCACACGAAAGCTGCACTAATGACAGGGCTGGCGTAGTGTGTGTTTCTGCGTGCATGTGTGTGTGTGTTTAAATACAGTCCACAAGTCTCATGTCTTTATAGACATGTCACTGTCAATATGTTTGAATATGTTCAGAAAAACATACTCTATGCAAGTACACAAAATGTCATGCAGACAGTTGTACATGCATGAAGTCGCCATGAAATGTTTTATCTTTTTATTTTTATGGAATAATGCAGGACTTATAAAGGATTGATCTGTGCACATAATTTTTTTAAATTAATGATTCCTTGTAGGGCTGGGTATGACAAAATTCACGATTCGAATTCCATTCGCAAACTACTGTGGTAGTCAGTTGGTACTACATTACTATAATATTGAAGGTTAAAATTAAATCATTTAATCACAAACATAAATTACACTCAGTGATGTTTTTTAATAATAATAAAATAAAAAGACTAACTTTAAAATTACATAATCATATTCTACTCCAATATTTGGTCCCACTTTATATTATTACAATATTAGGTAGCCTTAACTATTATGTATATACTTAAATCAAAAAATAAGTACAATGTACTTATTGTGTTCATATTGTATGGAAAAACTCTTTTGCTGATATTGAGGTGAAATACGGGTAGAGTTAGGGCAGGTGTGGTGGTATGAGTAAGTTTAAGGGTAGGGTTATGTGTAAGGGATGTGCCAACATTGTGATTACAGAATTTTTTAAATTACAAAGTACAATATAAAAACGTACACAATAAGTGCATTGTATCAAATGATTAATTTAAATGTTAGTACATAGTAGTTAAGACTACCTAATATAAAGTGGGTCCCAATATATATATATACAACATTTAAATGGTGGCTGTCATAAAAACGTACGTATTTATTCAAACATTCATTAATATGGAAGAACATAAAATATGTAATATGGTGCATATATTTATCAAAATGCTCCTCTCTAGACTGACAATAGAGTTTATGGACACTGAATGTTTTTGTTCTGAGGTAAATATGACTACATTATTTACAAGCTGCTTTGCTGATGTCTTTCTAACACTTACTGAGCAATTACGATACGGATTTTGGTCATATGAAATGTATCTTTTAACATACCTTTTTGATGTTCATTGATGTTTATTTTGTGCAGTAACTGGTATTAAAGTGAGAAGATGATCAGTTCATGTGCTGCCACTTCTCTTGAACTAAAGTTACAGTGATCTGTCAAACCGCATTTAACTGCGCCAAATTAAAAAAACATTTTTTTAATAATAAATGGACGTAGCAAAGCACAAAAAACATTGCGATTTATTGGATGGAAGGGGCTCTACAAAGTTCTGTTCATTCATAAACTGAAAACTGATCAACTGATTCTTGGGATTTAGGAATCAATATCGGTTCATAAAAATAGATTTTTCGTTCCTAATTTCTTACCCAGCCCTAGTTCTTTGTTATAATTAATCTCTTCTCTTCTCTGTGGACACGTTTACTGGCCTGAGGGTGGGACAACCTGTAACTCACATGAGCAAACCACAACCATCCAATTAATTCCAGATGGACAGCATCATACCCTGTCCAACTTTTTTCTTGTTTGAGAATCCGTTTCACTCAGATATTCAACACAGAGTAAAAAAGACATTTGCAACTTCAGTTCATGGCGACTTCAATGTGCTTTTGCAGTACTGCTATAATAAACCTCGAGTAAATGTGTGTACTATAAACATAGTGTAAACCTCACCATCATGCCTTTCTAGCAACTGAGGCTAGAGGTCATGTTCTTTCGCGTCCTTGTCAGCACGCCCGTCTCCCATGCCGGAGACCCCAGTTTGAATCCTGCTCGAAGCAGTTCAAGTAGGACCAGTTAAATTTGGTGCCGTGACCCTGTATGGGAGTGAGGTTTAGGAGGTATAGTGTGTAACGTAGGGCAGTAAGAGCTGTGTGTATAAACCTCACTCCCCTGGCCGCAACGGACACATATATTTGAGAATTTTCGTAACTATTTGTACTGCCATAAACTAAATTTCTTGATTAACAGTTTAACAAACTTGCTCAGCAAGATTCTTTTCAAACATCAATGGACAACTCTTTCTTAGTGATCACCCCCCACAATCTCCTACACTAAAAGTAATTCACCCCAAATTTTTTATAATGTAATTATAATCTTAATTTGTTCATCTTCCTGTCATTCCAAATGACTTCTGCAGAACACAAAAGATATTTTGAAGACCAAATGTTTTTATCCAAACAATGAAAGCCAATGGGATCTAAAATCAACATTGAACAAATTGGCTTTCATTGCATAAACAGTAAAATGACACTGCAGTCATTTTTCAAACTATCTTCTTTTCTGTTCTGCAGAAGAAAGAAAGTAATTTGTAATGACGTAAGTATGCGTAAATGATGACAATTTTCATTTTGGGGTGAACTTTCACTTTAATGTGTGTAGCAGATACTCTTCTTAAAGAGGACACACACTGGTCCATGAACAGATGTCTTCCTAAAAAAAAAAAAACATGTCACCATGGCCACGGCCACATCCGCTGCAGCTGACCTCTAAATGCGTATATGCACATCTGTGTGTGTGTGTGTGTGTGTGTTTAAGAGCATTCAAATCTAGCCTGGGTGGAGACGGCCAAGTCAAGCAGAGAAGAAACCCTGAATAGAGTGAATTTCAAACGAAAGTGTGCGTTTAATCTGCGGTGCTCTGGGTGAGATTCAGCAGCTTTGTCTCGATATGATGAACTGCATGTGTAGGACAGGAGTGTTTAAAAGAGAGACAGAAAGAAAGAAAAAAAAGCACGATGGAAAGGAGAGTACAGGAGCGAAATCCTGCTCTTTCTCACAAACACCTTGTGAAAGAACGCAACCACAAAGAGCCTCTGTGTTGCTGAGCGTTTCGAGCGGAGGTCTAACCAGGACAACTCCTCAGAGAGAGCTGAAAATGAGCGGAAAGAGAGGGAGAGAGCGCTAGCGGACGAGGGAGAGAAAGAGAGGCAAAGTGGGAGAAATGTGCTGGTAAATGTGAGAAGGAGAGAGCAAACGAGGTTCGAAAACCGTTACAGTGATTCGATAACCGGAAAAATGCGTAATTTGAGACTGTTTGTGTTGCATTTGGTTATCACATTACCCTAAAAGAGGAAAAAGACACAGAGACACAGACTTTGCTTGATACTTTGGTTTTGTGTGTCACCTGTGGGTAAATTAGAGGTTTTCCCCCTCAAAAATGAGCGCAAGCAGACCACGAAGCGAGCGACTGAACAAAAGCTTCTTTATTTTCTCAAACTGTAACTGTGAGAACGTTTCTGCAACATTAAACTTTGTCCTATCACAAGTCAGCATCAACCATGATGTCACAGCTTATATAAAGGCAAATTCTGTGGCTGCGTACGCTAAATAAATCACCAACCAGCAGCGGTTCGAGGCTCTTCACAGCTGATTTTAGGATGACAGAGAAAACTGACCACAATAAAAATCCGCAATGAACTCGACATTCACATGACTGAGGCCTAAATTCACTTGTAGCAAATAAACTATTCTTTCTAGGTTTTGATGCATTTTAATGTCAACATCAACAAATTATATTGACATTTTAAACACATTAAAAACTAAAAGTGTTTGCATGCAGCGGATTTAGACAGCACATTATACATTTACAGTATGAAATACAGATCAACTGACATAAGTAAGAGATTGTGATTTTCACCTCACAGTAAAACATTATAATTGTGACTTATAGTGTAAAATAAGAAATAAAGTCACATTGTGACAAAGCCACACTTTAAGATATAAAGAAAAGATCAAGATAAATATTTGTAAAGTCAGTTAGTGCATGATGTTTAAAAGACATCTTCATTTTATAATAAGAAAAATGCAATACATATCAATATTTATAAATCAATAAATATCAATAATAAATATCAAAAATAAATAAAATAAAATAAAAAGGTTTGGGGTTTGTATGTTTTTTTATGTTTATGAAAGAAGTATCTTCTGTTTAAACTGCACTCATTTGGATTTTTTTTTTTAAAAACTGTATTTTCCTACTGTTTTCTATTGTAATATATTTGAATACATCTTCATATTTGTAATTCATAATTAATATTTCTTCAGTGTCACATGATCCTTTAGAAATCATTCTGATATGATGATTTGATGCTCAAGAAACATTTCTGATTATTATCAACGTTGAATAAAGTTGTGCTGCTTCATATATTTGTGGAAACTGAGATACTGAGATTTTTTTTCATGATTCTTCAAAGAATGCAAAGTTCAAAAGAACAGCATTTATTTGAAATATATATAATTAGAAATGTAACATTTTTACTGACCCCAAACTTTTGAGCAGTAGTGCATACATCTTAAATTGAGAACCTACCATGAATCCGCATTAATAAAAAAACTTCAGCAACTACATAGCAACCACACACAACAAGCAAATAATGGTTTTCCACACACAGACACACACACACATACACACACACAGAAACACACACACACACACACACACACACACACGTCTGGTTCATCTTTGTGGGGATTCTCCATAGACGTAATGGTTTTTATACCGTACAAACTGTACATTCTATCCCCTTACACTGCCCCTGCCCCAAAACCTACCCATCACAGGAAACATTCTGCATTTTTACTTTCTCAAAAAACTCATCCTGTATGATTTATAAGCCTTTTGAAAAGTGGGGGCCAGCCATGTAGGTGATCTCAGGTTTTATCCTTATGGGGACATTTGGTCCCCACAATGTAATATAAACAAGGACACACACACACACACACAAACTGGATCAAATACAAGACTTTTAAGAAATACAAAGTCCCATAAAAATAATAATACAAAATAACTACAGAAACACAGGACAAGCAAAACCTGTGGGTTTTCTTAATGGCCAAAACCACAGATTAAAATCTAACCACAAACGTAAGCCATAAAGAGATCTACTCTCATGTGCGTGCGTGTACAACAGAATAAACACAGCCTCACTTTAAAACCTAAATCTTCAATGACTTATACTGTAAGACTTAATTCTAAACATTTAACACTGAACAGACCTTGCTATAAAAAGACTCTTGTAGGATTATATATGATGTATACAGCACGGACAATCCCAGAGTGTGTTACAACAAGTACAGATCATTTCACTAAAACAACACATCAGGCTGCCAAAAATCCCATTGTTTTCATTGATTTATTTACAGCTATAGGCAGTACAGTGCTCTTTAATCTTGATGAGTATCTTATCTGATATAAAAGAAGGTCTAACAGAAAGTTCTGGAAAAGCATTTCTGTAGAATCGAGTCAATGGTGATGCTAACGGCTGCATACCTCACTTTCAACACATCAGATATAGCTCCTCCACCCCAAAAGTTACTGCAGATTAACTGTGTGAGTACAGTTCCTTACATGAGAATCTTTACATTATGGAAAACATAGTTTTCAAAAAAACTACACTGAAATTTATGTAAATGAAATTTTTAACTGGATGGATGAAGTTTAAATAGTAGTTAAACTGCTACTGCTACTAGAACAATTGATAAATCAATCGGTAGATGGATGGATAGAAATAGTAGTTGAACTTTCTGTAACAAGAACAATAGACAGAGAGAATGATAGACCGATAGATAGACAGATGCAGGTGCAGCAGTGACAGATAAGCAGAAGGAGCTGTGGATTCAGAACCTGTCAGAAGCACTTACACAAGCATAATCAGAGCCGACCGGCCTGGACCGGCAGCCAGGAAAGCCCCTGGTCTGAGGCCCATCCTGGAAGTTCAGGGTCCCATCTGTGTTTGTGGAATAGAGCGGGGAACACAGACCCCCAGCATCAGGTGTGAAGAGCGGTTCAGCTGCTCGTGGACGAGTGTGGGGGATCTGTGATGGTTTTGCCCATGTGTGATAGTGCAGATGCTGTTTGTTGTGGCCTAGTCTCGCACTCTGACGCACATGTGCACATACAGTATACAGGGACTAACACACACACAGGCACCAACGCGTTTTCTTGTATCTCTGGTTCAAGGAGTCACAGGGGATGATGTCAAATGAAGAGAAAAATAGATGAGAGGAGGAAAACAGAACGACAAAATGAAAGGAAACGTGCTTGTAAGGGAGCATGCGTAGCCGCTTCACAATCTCAGGAGAACAAGAGGACAAGGAACATCACGCACAACAGTCAAAATGTTTTAAAATTAAAATATTTTCATTCATCTATATGTGTCATATTAAAAGAATATTCAAGTACAAGTTAAGCTCCCTGGAAAATAACTGAACAATCAAAAACTCCATTTAAAATAAATAAAATGTATCTGATTAGATTAGTTCATCAACAAAATATGCGCATCAAGATAAAAATGAAACGACTTTAAAGCAGCTGTCCATAACTTTTTTGTGTTCGAGATTTACAAAAATGATATAAAGAGAATGTACAACATGAATCCATTTTCCAAACCGTGTTTTTGTCTTACCCTGAATCATTATGGTACACTTATGATAAGTGTTTATATTGGGACTATTTCAAGCCGGTCTGGTAGGAACCGCTGCGGAGGATCACAGTCCCTGCCTGCGTGACATAAACAGAGAGAAGTAGCTCCGGCTGCACTGTTCTTTCGCAAGACGCATGCAGTTCTGGTTATTAATCTCTAGAGCACCAAAAGTTATAAGCTGCAGCTTTGTTAGTTAATTAAAAATATGGTAAGATTTTAATGCACTAACAACATTTTTTGAAGTTGAATCTTAAAAGATGACACAATGCACAATTAAACTTATATGCTTGTCAGAATGTAAATGTCAGAAACGGTGTGCAGATCCAGACTTTATACAGCATTTATTTCGTCTAATTTTTGTGGCCCAAAATGATTGAATATTTGCCACATTTTTGTGTTGTTTTGTAGTGAAAACCCAACAATTATCATTGTTTAGATTTAATGAGTAATTAGTGACAGTATGAAGAGTGGCCTATAATTACCTGGAATTTTTTGTGTATAATTACTGATATCAATTGAGGTTCTGCTTTCCCACCCCAGGAACCCCATTTGCAGAAAAATGGAGAGAATAAGGCAAAAGTGCAAGCTGCTGCAAATAGCAGTGAATGGTTGAATTTGGATTCATTTCATTCATGCACTGTCCAGCTAAAACAAAAAAACTACAATCAACTAAAGTTATATTTTGTGGACAATTTAGACACCAATTCAGATAAAAGTACAACTGACTGAAATGAATGCATTTTTAAAATATATTTCCATCAAAAGACACAAGTAAATGCATTTCTAAAACCTACACTCTTAAAAATAAAGTTTCTTTATTGGCATGTATGAAGAACCTTTAACATCAACTGAATATTTCCGTTCCACAAAAGGTTCTATTAAAATGTTCTTCGCAATTTTAAGAACTGTTCCTTAGGGAACCAAAACTTGTTCTTCTTTAAGGGCTTTTGCACCAAGGGGTTGTAGGAACTCAGTTATAGGAACTAGAATGGTGGAACAGCCACCAGGAGAGTCCCCCAAAAAATATATTTTCCCATATAGGGTCATCTTCCAGGTTATTTCGCACCGGCAGTAGGAACTCTAAAGTGACGTAAGCCGACCACCATTTAAGCACGGTATTTAGCAATGTCAACAATTGGAGGGTGGGGGATGCCATGATCGTAGCTGTATTCTTGTTGTGTGCTTCATGATAACAGAAATGGAATGTAGATGTATAAGTTATGCGACTGAAAGAGCAAAAAGGATAGCTAAGAGACGAAATCTCCTATGACAACTCACAGCGCTACATATCATCGAGGCTCAGAAAAGAACCATGCCGCAGACAAAGGCTAAAGTTAAATGGTTCAGATATTCATATAAAAAAATATCTTCAAAAATGTTGGCAGTGGCTAGCATTTTTTTATACTGGTGGGGAAAGAGTTAAAGAGCAGCGTGTACATTCTGCCTAACATCTCATTTTGTGTTTCACGGAAGAAAGAAAATAATATGCAGCGATTTGGGTGAATAATTCCTTTAATGTACCATATGATGTATTTAAAAAGAGAGAGAGAGAGAGAGAGAGAGAGAGAGAGAGAGAGAGAGAGAGAGAGAGAGAGAGAGAGAGAGAGAGAGAGAGAGAGAGAGAGAGAGAGAGAATGGGGCATTATCATCAGAGCAGGTAAGGTTCAGAGGTTCAGGACTGCACTGTAATTAAAGCGGCTCTATAAAATTAGACTAAATGAGAGCAAGAGACTACAATAAATCTGCTCTAATCACTGCACCTGCACTGGCCGTCCTCTCTGTGTGTGTGCTTATGTGTGTTGGGGGGGTTGGGGCAAGAAGTATCAGGATAAACAGGGGTCTGTACAGGTTGTGGATGGTGCAAGGGATTATGGGACAGCACAGAGGCATTTCTAATGTAAACATACCACAACGCAAACACAAAGTTTACTACTTTGTAACAACATTACTTAGCATTACTATGGATGTACTGAAGGAGGACATGAAGGTAATCGGTCTGAGAGAAGAGGATACAGAGGATAGGAATAGATGGAGGCAGATGATTTGCTGTGGCGAACCCCTGAAGGGAACAGCCGAAAGAAAAAGAAGAAGAAGCATAACAGCATTACTTCAAATCACTTAACCTCTAAGTAACAGTACTAGTGATGCTTGACTTGGCAAACACCACTAACCAGCACTGGCTCTTTACTTGCATATATTTTACCACGCTCTCTGCAAAGTTAATTACATGCACAATGAATTTAAATCTGGAGGAAAATGATTTTATTAGTTACATGAATACCTCATAAATCCGACGGAATAAAGCTGCTTTTGTGTGTGTTGTCAAAAGCCTCCGCATCAAAGACCGGACTAATAGGTCATAACATGATAAGTGGAACAGGAAGAGAAATTCACAGCCGCTCTCTCGATCTTTCACTCTCTCGCTCTCTCTCTCTCTCTCTCTCTCGCTGCTCAGCTGTGGAGAGACATAGCCGCTTAATTTATTTATTCCATTCCCATTAATTAGAACGTTTGCACTGACAAAACAGGCAAAAGGAGGCATTAGCACCTAGTTTACACTCCCCGTCCCTGAGCTGCCCTGATGCATTTTTTTTTCCATCTCGCTCGTGCACACACACACACACACACACACACACGCACAGAGAGAGAGAGAGAGAGAGAGAGAGAGAGAGAGAGAGAGAGAGAGAGAGAGAGAGAGAGAGAGAGAGAGAGAGAGAGAGAGAGAGAGAGAGAGAGAGAGAGAGAGAGAGAGAGAGAGAGAGAGAGAGAGAGAGAGGGGGAAGCATGTGCTTTCACACAGATGAAAACCTGCTCAGGCACCGACTCCAAGCAAACATCCATACATTAGCATTCACTCGTCACATACAGCACCACGCAGCCCTAAAGCAATGTGTGACAAGTTTCATAAACATTTATAAATGTGTTTATTTGTGGATGTTACTACAATAAAACTGTCATAACTATAAACACTAGTCCTAAAAAAAACTAAAATGATTAAATTGGAAATTTGGATTGGTTTTTTTTTCTTAAAGAAGTCTGCTCACAAAGGCTGCATTTATTTGATAATTTAGTAATTTATTCAGTAATACTGTGAGATATCATTACAATGTAAAATAACTTAAATATGTGAATATATTGTAAAATGTACTTTATTCCTGATCAAAGCTGATTTTTCAGCATCATTACTTTAGTGTCACATGATTATTCATAACTTTGATTGAACTTTGACGATTTGATGCTCAAGAAACATTTCTGATTATTATCAATGTTGAAAACTACCATTTACAAATTTGGGCTAGGTAAAAGGTAGGCAAGTTGTTGTTGTTTTTTTTTTACTTAAATAGTAAAAACTAAAATAGTACTAAACCACTAGTACTAGTACTTTTCAGTAAGAAAGATTAAAAAAAAAATCTGTATTGCCGAGACACTTGGGCAAAAACATACCATGGTACTTTTTTGTTAGTGTAACATTTTTGTAATGGAAAACCTGTAAAATATTTGCTAAATCACCATGATGGTACCATGTAAATTAAAATATTATAGTACAATTGTAATTGTTAGTATATCAGGGAAATCTTTGTAAGAGAAATACAAATCAGTTTGTTAGTTTAACGTCGTAATATTTTTTAAGTAAAAAACAAACCAGAGGGACAAATATTTACTATATCACCATGGTACATGAAAAGAACATGGTAGTTGTAGTAGTATAATATGGTCATTTTGTAAGGGAAGATACAAATCAGCAGGTATTACTATGGTTAAACACAAAATCAATTTCTATAAGAGAAAAAGCAGCAGCAATACAAATTATACCATGATATTACCAGCTGATACCATCACTGCATAGTTCGTAGTTCTGTCACACTACCATTCGACGTAACATGGTCAATTCCTGCATATCAGCAGATTTACTGCATTGCAAAGGTACCAAGCTGAATAAAAACGTGACAGTACCATGGTACTTTGTATAGTCCGTTTTTTATTTCATTAGGGCAGTTTGTATGCGCCTACTGTTGCAGTGAACAAACGGCCTCGTGGATGCGACAAAACGAAGGTCTCGTTAGACCGGCACGGGCTTCATCCCCTCTCTCTCTTTCTGTCTATCTCCGCGGCGAACAAAAGGCGGATTCTGAGAGCGGCAGGAGGACCCCTGAGGAGAAGAAAGCCGCTGCACTCCAGCGCAGTGGTGAATGAGGTCTTTTCACCAGAGTCCTGTGCTGTTTACTCTAGTTCAATAATAGCCCTCATTTTCCAATCATTATTCGCTCAGTCTGACTGCCGCTATTAGCCTGTCCGCCGTGTCACTCATAGCACGCCGTACACACCCATTTATAAATAACGTCAGTGAGCAAATACACAGCATTCCAATAAGGGCTTATGTCAAACTCTGTGACTCTCATCTGGTAAAACCCGCTTGTCAAAAGTGTCATGCGCTCATGCCAGCCTCGGCTGGTTCTACTGACACACTTAGAAGTTTAAACACACTTTAATACTGCTGGCGACAGTTTGACCATTCCGGTGAAGCGTAAAGGGCTATTTTGTGTAAAAATATATGTACTTAAACACAATTAGCCAGATGATCTATCGAACCGGTATTTTTTCACGTCCAACAACCCAGACATAGGCCCGGCAGCCAAAGTCAGCGCTGCCAAACTCTCCATTTTGATTTGGAACACGGCTATCGCAGCGTATGGGATTGTTTGCCGCGGCCAATTCCTGAATCATTAAAAGAGAGCACGAGAGAGAGAGAGAAATGTTAAAAAAAAACAGCCCTGAAATACATGCGTCGCCTTCCTGTGAAAGAAAGCCGTTTTTCTATACGGAATTGCGTAGGGGCTCGTTTTTCCCGTCGGCGTCATGACGGAGGTGTTAAGATGGCGTGAGGAAAAGCAGAGGATAGGGCCTGAAAAAGCGGGTTAAATGGAAGGAGAGGCTGGGAAAGAGAGAGGGATGTTGGCAGAGCGTGCGGCGTGATTTGAAAAGCTGAGATCCGTGCGGCAGTGCCAAACACACACACCAGTCGAAGTTCCCTTCGCAGACCGGCTTTTGTTTCCATCTTGGCATTTTACACCGTCTTTATTCTCTGCCCGCTGTTCTATTCTCTGGTTTAACAAATGCAACAATGCAAATAGTAATATTAACAATAATTAATTCTTGATAAGGAGGAGGATTCATTTGGTGTAGAATATTAATATCTCTGGTAAACATTATTTTCTTCTTACATTTGTTTGCTTATATGATTGTGTCCAGTACATGGGGCATGTCGGTTTTACCTCTGTAAGTTTTATTCGCCTGTTCTATCCAAGTGAAAGGGCGTAAAGAAAAGCGGCGAGAGCCAAAGACAATCCTTCTCCTCTTTTAACATTTCTCCTGTTTTCCATTTCAGCTGCGCCATTTGTTCTCATCTATAGATTTCTTCTGACTTCTGCTGTTTTTGACTTTCTCTCCTGGTGATGAGATCATGCTAAATGAGTGTTATAACAGAGGAAAAACAACTCAACTAGAATGGTTCTCACTCACACACACACATTGAGTTTCCATGTTTTAGAAGGACTTTCCATTGACATAATAACTTTTATACAGTATAAACTGTATATTCTATGCCCTAAACCTACCTATCACAGAAAACGTTCTGCATTTTTCATTTTCAAAAGACTATCATTTTAGCGTGATTTATAACATGTTTTGCTCATGGGGACTCCTCATGGGGACCAAAAAATGCCCCCATAAGAGCAAACATTTCTGGTTCAGGGAATACCTGAACGACACACAACATTTCTCATGCATTTTTCCATCCTATTTACATCAAATTAATAAATAAATATCCTCTGATATGCTGTTATTCATACGGTCGAGTGTATTGCAAATATCTAAATATAAATTACATATGCATATACACAAAAATCAAGCAAATTAATTATAAAATACAATTAATATATATAAAAATGTAATTATAAATACATCAATAAAATAATCTAGAATGTAGTTTAAAAAATGTTTCATGTCTTTTTGCTGTTTTTGCTGGATTACAGCATAGCAATTTGCTGTCATGGAAGATATTAAAAAAAACTTTTGAAGTCATGAATATGTATTTATTCAAAAACAAATACTTAAAACAGCATTGTATTGATTGTATGAGCATTCATATTAAAAGTTGTATAAAAATATTATATTTAATATGGACTTTTGAAAATTAAGATTTTTTTTCCTGCTATCACTAAAGCAAATATTTGATCATTTTCTCAATTTTATAGTTTCTAAACAAGTAAGTTATAACATACAGATTTAAAAAATATTCTGATGGTATATATATATATATATATATATATATACACAAATGGAATAATATTTTTCCATCACCTGCAATTAAACAAATTCTCTCTCACACAAACACAATAAACACAGGACAGGAAAACCAGCTTCCTGCATGTGATCGAAGCAACTCCATCGCATTGCTGAAAAAGACTCCAAAATTATAACCATGTCCAAATCAAATCAAATGTGAAGGTGACCAAAGTGGTGTGTCAGTGGTCAGTGCGGGTGACTGTCTGCTGTCGGTCTGGTTTCGGGCCTCAAGCCTGAAGCAGAGTGAATCTGTCCCACGACACCTTGTCTACCGGCCAAGAAGAAACGCAGCTGCCCAAAGGTCTGACGGCAACCAATCGTATGGCTTTCATAGTTTTATTTCACTTCTGAAGCAAAAAAAAAACAGTTGCAGAAAATACTGATAAACGTAACCATTAATTTAAACACTGTCGGCAGACACCCACAGCACAAAACGCGTCGTTATTTTTAAACTCCCGCTAGAAACGCAACACCTCTCTGATATCTCAAACACCTTTGAAAGCAGTGGAAACGATCCTGAATAGATGATTTGCTGTGAAACAAGTGATTTAACGCTTGACCGCACTTTAAGAGTCTATTGTCATTCGACTATATACATCCATTTCCTTTTCTGAAAGGAAAAGGCCACCATTAGTTCCCCTCTTTTCAGCGTCTACTGCTCTCTCTCGTCTTTACAACACAGAGCTGTATAGCCGTCGTCTGACTACAGAACTTGGCATTGCGGCCGGTGTTTCATTGCGGCCGGCTGTCTGAGCTGGACACGGCTCGATTAGGGATGAGAGCAGGCACATGTTTTTATCATGACTGCGCGATAATGGAAGCCGCATGACGTGGTGAGCTCCAGAGATGACTAACCCGAAAGAAAGCATCCATCATTCTGACAAACACAGAAGAAAAACAGAAACTTTTTTTCTGGAGTGGCGCGAGACGGCCGATCCGAGATGCTCGTCAACATGTCCCATTAATCATCATCATCATTAATACAGCCGGCGTACGACCAGAAGACGGAGCGTAATTACGGCATCGTGCTCCTGGGTATTTAACCAGCGCGTTTCTGCAGAGTTTAACGTCATTAATCGCTCCCAAAGGGCGACACGACACGCATCTCCTCAATAAACCACCAAACGGCCGCTTGTCCAACATGCGCCGGTGAAACAGGACTTGAGGTGTAAATTATACACGAATCGTGCTAACATCACAAACATCACAGTGCATGTTGTTGTTCAAACGCCGGAGCCGAAATGTAAACGGTGATTTTTAGAGACAGCAAAAGCAGAAGTGATCTAAACCAGGCCTGGTTTTTGGCAGGCGCTCCTGCAGCTTTCTCTAGCCGTTTAAAACTGCAGTCAAAAAAATAAATGCAAATGTTTGCTTTGAGAGTAATCTTTAGAAAATACAGACTACGTGAAACAGGGTCTGTCAGTGTTTAAGGGAAAAGAACAAACGTTGCAGTTATATTCCATCAGTGTGGATGCAGTAAAGCGGATGTGGCCGGAACAATGAGCCATCGGGCCGTTTTAATAGCGTCCGGATTAAAACAGGAGATTCGGCCGGGTCAGCAGGAGATAATCCGAGTCCTGGCATACCGTTAAACAGGAAAAGAACGGCATGGTGAACCGGCTAACTGACGCTGAGTTCCACACGGAGCAAAAGGGAAACTCGGCATGGGCAACAAAATCTCTTTCAGTGCCCCTGCCAACAAACAGAATTATGGCTCTGTGTCACAACAAAGGCGAAAACCATCGTCAAATGTTGCCTGTTCACATACTCTGAGTGCACAGATAATAGCTAAATATCTGAGCTGCCTGTAAATAGCTGCAGATATAATATTGTGCTGTTTGCCAGTCTCTGTCTCCGTTTTCCCAGGAACTGCCACCAATATAGTGACCAACATATAGAGCATCTGACAAATAAATACTTGCAAATGCAACAAAACCACAACATACACTAAACACATTTAAATAAATAAAGAAACAACAAATACATTAACGCATTTAAATAAAAAAATTGATTTAAATAGTAAATAATTTATGAATTATTAAATATAACTGAGTAAAATATATTAACTAACAAGCAATAACTGTGTTATTAATACTGGTAAATTATATTGTTATTATTACTATTATACAAATAATGGACATTATACCTGAAAATCTGAAAAAAAATATCCTAATTTATAAAGAAAAATGCAATATAAAACAATTTTCTTTTTAGAATCTGTAGTCTCTTTAACATGAAATTTCATTAACAACATTTTGTTTCTTCCTATTTTAATGCCAGTGGTTTGATATTAATATTTAATTTTCACTGAGCAAAATATAAAAATAAATAAATGCATGAATTGATAGAATGTAAATTGAAAGTAAATGTTGTGTCTATGAGAATGTGATCATTCTGATTATAGGTGTGAGCATTTAAGGGGAGCAGTATAACTGACCTGTGTGTGTGTGTGTGTGTGTGTGTGTGTGTGTGTGTGTGTGTGTGTGTGTGTGTGTGTGTGTGTGTGTGTGTGTGTGTGTGTGTGTGTGTGTGTGTGTGTGTGTGTGCGTGTGGTGTGCGTGTGACCAGCTGGGAGAAGGCCAGCTGTCACAGCCACGATACACAATCTGACATTTACACACACACGTACGCACATCTATCAGAGACATGGTTGCATTACGTTACAGGGTACAACATACATGACCTGTAAACCAGTTCACACACACACAAACACACACACACACAAAACGTCAAGCAAAGTGTCATCATTTTCACAACTTGACTGAAATGATCAGAACACTGAGCTAAAAACACAAAGAAATAAACACAACAAAGGCTGTATTTGCATACATTTGCATTGGAGTGTGTTTTTGGAATACAGCCCGGAACTGAACTGGACCGTGTTTCCTGAACCGGGTTACACAGCGGTGTGACTCACCTGGCGAGTGGACGAAGTAGGCCAGATACAGGTCCAGCTCTTTCACGGACACTCCGATGTGGTGCGGCTGCACGCAGAGGCCGTGGTTGGAGCACTGCGGCGACTTGACCAGCCTCTCGCCATCCGTGCTCTCCAGCGGGCTTCCCTTGAACAGGATAACCATCACCAGGTCCAGGCGCCAGACCTTGTCCGCTTGCCGCAGGCAGTCGATGCGCCGGATCTTGCCCTTCTGGTCGGGGTTGGACAGCACGCAGCACGGTGGCTTCTTCCCCGTGATGGTGAGCACGAAGTCCTCACGGAACTCCGGGCGGATGTCTTTGCGGAGCTTGGCTAGCAGACGGGACGCCCACTTCTGCTTGATCTCGGGCTTCTCGCCCAGGAGTTCGTCTTTGACGGCGCGCTCCTCGTCCTTCGTCATGCGCTTCTCGTGCTTCTTGAAGTACTTGCGCTTGCGGGCCTGGAGGTTGAACCAGGTGTAGGAGAACGCGCGGACATGTGGCAGCAAAGCCTCGATGAAGGGATGAAATTCATCCTGGTGAATAACAAAAGAGAGGAATTTCAGGGCTCAAGTAAATGAGAAGATCAAATTTAGATATATGCTAATAATATTTTAGTCTTGCTTTTCCAGCAAAAATATATCTAAACGACCTTAAGGAGAAAATAGTGTAAACGCTACAGAATACATCCTAAATTACAGTAGGTTTATTTGAACACGTTTTAGGTTTTTAAGAGTTTTATGCTGAAATACATTTAAGAAAAATAAGCCTTATTCAGGACATTTCCTTATTTTAATCAACTGTGTTACTCAAGTACATTGATCCTGTTTTAAGGATTTTTACTTGAAATAAATACAAAAATACAGATTGAGAAAAAGATTTTTGTAGTTTAGAAATAAATTTAGTCCATTGCAAGGATTAACTTTCAATTGATTTTTTTTTTTTCCTCACAGAAGCATGCATTCAAATCAATATCAGACACAATTATTCTAAATAAATAAAATACTTCAGTAAATTGCAAGCTAAAACATTGCAGAGGCAGTGCAGGAATTCCAAGGTTCTGCGATTCACAGAAAGCAGCTTCTTTAGCTCAAGTCAGGCCAAGAAAAGCTTGGCGATCCCCACGGCAACGGAAGACTCATTCAGCTCTCCAATAATACCTTCACCACACAACGCTCAGTGACAAAGCCTAAACCGCGCCACGGTGCCCCAGTGCCAGGCCCGCCGTGCCCCAGACCCTCTCCGCCAACTCTCGCCACAACAAGACCGCGGTTAAACTGCGTCCCTTCAAGACCTGCCATCAAAAGCTCTCTGCGGGCTGCTGTGCTGCAGAAATCCAGGCATGTTCACATTTCAACAATCGAGATAGCACCATGAAAAGCACACTGCAGACAGGCAGGAGCAGAAAGAGAGAGAAAGGCTGGTAGTTACCATTTTGCACTCTCATCATAAATTTGGCACGCCGTTCAGGATAGAAAAAAAAATTTCCACCCGCACCAGTTCTTTGCCACTCACGCCGAAACAACAACTGCTGGCTTGGCAAGGATGAAGAATTGGCGACAAAAAAAAAAAAAAAAAACTTGGGTAAAAAGGAAAGAAGCCTGGAGATGTTCCAATTGCCGGCGGAAAGAAGTTAATTTCAAGATCAGGAAATTTGCTTTTGCTGCAAGCGCTTCCAGGTAAAAAAAAAAAACAAACAATACAAGATGCTAAAATTGGTTAGGAAAAATATATTAAAAACAAAACAAAATAAAGGTGTGTGCACACGAGAAAACAAAAATAAAACTAGAAAGGCAGCAGCGCTCAAAATAAATGCTTTCGCTTTCCAAATAATAATGCAAAAAAAAAAAAAAAATTCTAAACAATGCAAAAAAAAAAAATCCTTGGCAAAGAGCAATGAGTGTTTTCTTAGATCTTTGGATCCGGCAGAAAACTCAGAGAGCGCGGCACACACATAACGCAGGCACACGCGCGCACATGCATGCACGAAGGGGGGTGGGGTGGGGGGGTGCTGGCTAATGCAAAGCACAGAATACAGGCAGGAAAAAAAAGAGAACCGAATCAATGTTGGACGAGCTCGCAGGACCGCTGGCAAACACAAGTGCTGCTGCTTTTTTTACTCCTTTTCTCTCCAACTCTCTCTCTCTCTCTCTCTCTCTCTCCCTTGATCGCTCTCTCGCTCGCTCTCTCGTCCTCTCCGCGTTCTTTCCTTAACCATTGCCTGAGTCTTTGCCAACACGAGTATAGGGCCCACCTATTTGGCAACAAGATGCCTGTAGCTCAGCCAATACGTTAGCTTGAAGAGCTGAAAGGGAGGGGAGAGAGAGGAGGGGGGGTCTGATGGCAAAACGAGAGAGAGGGAGCGAGCAAGAGCACCCAGTCCAGTCCGATGGTGCACAATTTGCCAGTTTGACAAGTTCCGATCCACCACCGAGGCAAAGATCAGCATCCCATCAAGCTTGTCATGGCAACTGTGTTCTTAAGTCTGCGTTGACCAACGCTGTGGCTATACCAAACCCTCCCTCCACCTCCCCTCGCCCCGGCTTGCGTAATGCCACCTTGGCACAGGCTGATGGGAGAAAGTGCACGGCTCTCTCCGAAACTCCCAGCAGACCCTGCAGCCGGCAGCTGCTTGTGGATTTAGCGGCCGAGACAAAGACGAAAGCGACCGCGCACCCCGCGCTCCCCATGTGCATCTCTAATTTAAAACAAACATATGCTGTGTTTGTCTGCGAAAACACCCGACACAAGGAGCTCAACGAAGCATATCTGACCTATAGCTGAATAGTTGCTCAAAAAACTTTGCCAAAGTTGTTTGGACTGAGGTTGAATAAATATTGAGTTTGCGGCAAAAAAAGAAAAGAAAAATCAGTCTTCAGAATTTTCAGCCATCTTTAGAAATGTTTAATGAGTACGACAACAGATCACTCCAAGGGATCAGCGAGGTTTTCCCATGCAAATCAAAGTTTAACATGCGTCAGAAATCAAATGTCATGATTGATTTACCTGTGAGAGCAAATACTGCGTTTTATTTTCCACATGTAATCATAATCTTCTATCCGAGTTTTGGGAATACTTTAATCATGCAATCAAAAAGAACAGGCCTATAAAACAACAGCTGCTTACAGCATAAAGCAGAGCAGAGATTCCAGGAGACGTCCAGATCTGAACCCTAAACGAGACATAGACGGAGCTGCTGATCAAGTCTGGTTGACTTTCTAAAAAAAACTTAAAAAAACAAAAATCACTGAATGACTGCTTGGATGCCACTCTTCCCACAAAACAAAAAAGCAACAAAAAAAACTAAACAAAAACAAGACAAGACAAGGAAATTGATTTGAAATGCTGGATTAGCAAACATATGCAAATATCTCTTAAACGAGAGACCAAGGAAACCTCATTGGACGGATGCATGGTGATAACGCTCTCCCACCGCAGTAAAACTCTTCATTAGTGTTTCCTCTTTCAAATCTGAGCCTATGTGTCAAAACCAACACCTGCTTGAGGTCTCTAATAAGATGCTAATTGAAGCACACAACCAGAGGAGAGCAGAATTTGTTTATGAATGCATTTGATTCAATAAAAGCAGCACCTTTATTTCAAACAATCCCTTCTCTGTTTGAAACACAGCCCTTAATGGCTTCCTACCAGTGCGGGTATGAGATAATTAGGTCCTGATCAACATGTGCATTTGAAAATTCACTTGCCTAAAGCACAATCACTTATTTTATACAAATAGCTGCATCCGAGAATAGGCCAAAATAAAGCATTTTACAAATCAATAATATAGTATTACTTTTTTTTAAAATACTTTGTTTAATCACAATTTTAAATAGTAGGCATATTAATAAATAAAAAAAACTAAATATTATTTAAATTTAACTGTTATAGCCTACTATTTTTGTTATAATAAATGTATGGATTAGATAAACAGCTAGGGTAGACTGAGTTGAGAGACTTTTTGCTTTTTTCATCACTACACAAAAACTAGATGGAGATTTATCAAATGATATTTCCTTTGCTTGAGTATCTAGTAAAATATCAGAAATCAATAATATAGGCCTACATTAGGCTAGTTCATTTCTTCCACGATTAGCTCTAAAAATGAGGTGCAAGACATGCCAGTAATATGTAATTCCCGTCAGAAACACTTAAAAAGAAAAAATCAAGGACTTTACGCACACGCAAAAACATTTCTATTGTCTTCAAATTTGTCCAAATATTCCGTTAATAATTGACAGTGCTAGGCTTAATGCGCTGGGTTGCTTGTCAACCGTAAACACCTATAGTTATTAGGCTAATGAACACTTGGCAGAAGAACTGTTCGTTGTTATTGTTATCATTATAAATAAAGCTATTAATTGAACATTGGTGCATTTTATTTAGCTATTGAGGTTTCCGTTAAACCTGTCATGGCGTCTGGGCCTGTCATCGTTTTCAATTAGGCTAGCTTTTCGGACATAGCCTATAAAGAAAGATTTTCAACAAAAACTTAACTAGCAAGCCAACTGAAGGGTTAAATGTTTATATATATATATATATATATATATATATATATATATATATATATATATATATATATATATATATATATATATAGCCTATTAATAACGCATTACAATTCATCACGTCTGTCCTGTCACCAAAAAAAGAAAACACAAATATGGCCTAGTTCCTCACCTAAGATCACACCACGAAGCGTGTTGCTGCTCAAACAGGTCAGCTAAATCCTGAGATACTTTTAACAATTAGTAGCAACGTTTAGTGACTTTGTTTATAGCGTTTTGTCAAGTTACATCAACTGCGCGTGATACATACCTGCGCGTGACATCCGCCATTTTGACCACAAATTGAGATTTCTGCCAGCTCAATTAAAAATAATCGCTATGTTATTTTTCCCCTTCGCCTGTTCCTACAATATTAATGCTTAAAAGAGAGAAGACATCATCCCTCAAGTGTGTGCCAGCAGTCGGATGGAAATGAACGAGCTGGAAAGAGTGTTTGCTGTCAGGCGCCAAAGAATCATTTGTGTTAGTTTGTCACTGACGGTAAAATCAATTAATAATAACGAAAACACACCCAAGCACCTTCCAATCAATCCAGGAAAAAATCCGTTTGGCCAACGAAAATTGGGCTACTTGATCATCCAAGCACGCACTTATGAATAATATAGACTAAGCTAGGCTACACTACAAAAATAGCACAACTTATTGGCAGTTCTATATTAGTCAAATACATTTTCCTGGCATAGATTGAAGTCACACAGTTAATAAAATGACAAGCTGCGATAAATAAATTAGCAGTGGTGGAAAGATTTTTTTATAAGGCCTATAAAACTTTTCTTAATTTAAAAACTTTACACTCGCCTTATTTACCTTATTATTACCTAAATTAACTATTTTGTTAAGATATTTGAGCTATATAACAATATAAGAATACAGCATTTAAACTGAGAACTTGCAGTCAAATTGGCCAAGTTGCAGTAGGCTATAAATCAAATGTGATCATTAGCCTACCCTAGTTTTACTGAGCTGGCGCAACAATA
The DNA here is from genome assembly GCF_024679245.1 of Pseudorasbora parva. NCBI lineage: Eukaryota > Metazoa > Chordata > Actinopteri > Cypriniformes > Gobionidae > Pseudorasbora > Pseudorasbora parva. The sequence goes on along the minus strand of NC_090173.1, from coordinate 46,946,838 downwards.
AAGGAAAAAAAAAAAAAAAACATGAAAAAAAAAGATAAACACTGGAAGCATAAAACAGAACCACTCCTTTTCAAGAATCCACAAAAGATTCTCAGATATTTGACTGGAAATTCAATCAAACACGAGAGCGCGCGCGGTTGCCTTTGAACAGGGATGATATTTCCTGGTGATTCTTTTCGGATTCTTTTTGTTAAAACATTTTAAATTATTGTATTATATTATATTATATTCGGTTACTAGATACATATAGTGAAGTCGAACCCATGCGCATTCGCCAGGTAATTTAGAGGAAAAGAGAAAATTATTCTGAGGCTCCTTCAAGAAAGACGAATTAAATTACAGTCCAGCGCTTTAAAAATAACTCCTAACAACTCGAGTGATTAGTCTAGCTCAAATAAGATACTATCATATTGATACGAAACAGATTTAATCGAAATATAAGAAAGTAGGCTAATATCAATATCCGTGCAGCAAATAAGATCATTTTATGAGATCCCAAACCCGGAGGAATAAAAACACACCCGTTTCAATCCATTTCCTTCGCTTTTCATTGCCAGCACAGCAGTGATATTTATGGCAAATGCTTTTTAAAATAGCCACTGGATATTATTAAAGCATGGCATTGTTTTGTCATAAATATACCTATTTTTAGAGACAATTCAGCTAGTGAAAACAAAGCTTATTGTGAATTATAGATATATCTATAGACTAATGTATCAGAACCATTAATGTCTTCAAATACTTGGAAATGACCATGTCTTCTAGGAAATATATTTCCTCTAAAATGCTAGCAATAACAATAGTCATAATAATTATTATTATTAAGGGTATTATTATCATCATTATCATCATTATATGATAGGCTATTCTTTGATGATAATACTAGCTATTACTTCTAGCCTACTACTACTACTACTACTACAATAATAATAATAATAATAATAACAAGTATTATTATTATTATTATTAGTAAATACCCAAGCTAAATTAGGAGAATAAGGCTGGAACCTGAAAGATGATCACAAATTAAAATGTTTTGAAATGAAAAAGAAAACCGTGGTGGAGGTGGAATATTTGCACCTTTTTGTCTTTAATTAAAATGCTTGCTACAATTAAAAACACAAAAGGTTTTGAAGAACATATTAAATCATTATTAATTATTACAAATATAATTTTTTCTTTTTCTTAAGATGACTGAATAATCATGCGTTGTTCAACAATATGTTTGATATTGTTTGTGGTCCATATAGTGTCTTTTTATTCGTTTTCTGGTGTGTGGACCATTGGGGAAACCATGCAGGTTTAATGAGAAGGATTTTGGGTTTTGTTGGTTTTGCCCGCTGTGCGTCCGTGACCCTCCCTGTGGGTGTGACCCAGCGTGACCCTGAAACAGCATAATGAAGACAGACGTGATGGCAGATTCTGTCTCTTATACGTGAAAGACACTAAGACAATCAAAGAAAAGTAGAGACAAAGAGACTGTTTGAATCCTTTTTTAAAGGGTAAGGAGGCAGGCCTCGAATCAGACAGTGAGAGACAGTGTAAAAATGTGATAAATACCAACATGACAGACGTTGAGGGAGGTGGAGGCCGTGGAGAATCATGTGCTAACACGCGCTATCAAGAGGACATGCCAGCGTGGACAAAACCATGCCGGCTGACCCACACACACATACGCGGTCGTCTATTGTGTCAGACACTGGACACACTCACACTCACAACCACACACACACATGTATAACCTCACACCTCAGAGACATGGGCCGTGTGTGAAGGTGTGTAAAGCATAAGGTTAGAGGTGTGTGTGTGTGTGTGTGTGTGCGTGCGTGTGTGTGTGTGTGTGTGTGTGTGTGTGCGTGATCTGCCCCTCCTCTCTCTCTACAAGTCTGTTTTGAGTTCTAAAAGAGTCTAAGATGAGTCAGACGCAGTAAAAGCTGAGCTCTTGCAGACGAGTGACATCAACTGTGATCAACGCAATCAGAGACACACCTGCAGATTTATCAGCAATTGAAAACACAAGCAGTGGCTTTGAAATATGGGCGCAAGTTGTTGAGTTTGCATGTTTGGTTCAAACACCTAGTTTAAAACTAAAATCTAAAATGAGAAAAAAATGTATTGTAAATTTAAAGTAATATTTTTGGCTTGCATTAAATAAGATTTTAACTGAAGGATGTAACTGTGTTTTCAATGCAAGAATATTTTTCATAAATGTCAGAGCTGGTTGTCACATTTACATAATAGTTGTGTGGTTTATGTGATAGAATTTTAGAATTAAATACAATATAAAACCACTTATTTTGCTGTTTTATTGCCATTTCATTAATAATTTTGTGCTTCATGATTGTTTTAATATGAAATTAAGGCCTTTATATAGTGACTATTAATTGGCAGATTCCCATTATAACAAATGACCCTATAGTCTGTCTCCTCTCCACCAATAAACTTGTGTGTGTGGTTGGTATTTTGCCGCAATATGGCTGCCGTCGGATCATCCAGGTGGATGCTGCACATTAGTGGTGGTTAATAATAATTAACCATTTACAAATAATAATTAAACATTTTATTTGTATTGCACTTTACATTTGGAACAAATCTCAAAGTGTTAAGATCTTAAAAAAAACTGATAAAATACTAATAGATTTAATAATTAAAAGTCATAAGTTCTCCTAAAAAAAGTTTAGCCCTTTTTTAAGTCTCAAGTAATAAATTATTATTACTCAGTGTCTTAAAAATGGTTGAATTTTATTTTGAAAGAAAAGTATTACTTTTATTAATTTAGACATTAAATAAATCAAAAGTGACAGTTTATAATGTTGCAAATATTTATATTTCAAATAAATGCTGTTCTTTTGAACTTTATATTTATCAAAGATTCCTGAAAAAAACATGGTTTCCATAAAAATATGAAGCAGCACAACTGTTTTCAACATTAATAAGAAATGTTTCTCAAGTTATCATATCAGAATGATTTCTGAAGGATCATGTGACATTAAAGACTGGGGTAATGATGCTGAAAATTCAGCTTTGATCACAGGAATAAATTAAATTGTACTAATATATCTTTAAATATTTAAATTGTACTAATATTTCATAATATTACTGCTTTTATTGAATTTTTGGATCAAATAAATGCATCCTGGGTGAGCAGATGAAACATCTTTCAAAAACAATTAAAAAATCTTCCCTCACACTTTTAGTGTGGTAGTACATGTCTACAGAAATTGCCAATCAAAAATAAATCTACACTCAGAAATATGTGTGAACTGAGTGTGACAACTAGCCCCAGTGACTCTGTATCCCATTTACCCCCATATGTCCATCATGTTGCTGTAGATTTTATCTTCTCGGTTCAAGAATAACTTTAACAAAATGTCCTTACTACCAGTTAAACTGTATGTCAGATCAATTTGCACACACAAATAGTGTCAAAACACACACTTCTTTCTTTTCTGTATATGCAACCCCAATTTGCTAAAAGCATGAAGGCAAACGTCCTTTTATCGTACCACCATAAACTGCGTTGGGTGTGAGGACTCACCCAGGCCCGTACAGATCGTGGCTAGCTAGTGATGCATGACGATAGCTGAAGCTGTTCGGTGGTGTTTGCAATTACCCCAGTTTACAAACCAGCACATTACTATGTGTGAAAAATCTGCAAGCAATTTGTGGGAGCGGAGAGAGAGGAGAGGCATATGTATCCCAGAGGGCCCTGAGAGACTGAAGCTCAAGAGCTGCACGGAACCACGGCACTCTGGGAAGAACCGCAGTTCAGGGGTAAGGCCTGCGAAACATCAACCCCGAATTCATCAGCTCATTTGTCAACACATTCCCTGGGACTAATAAGAGGAAATGGTTAAGGTGTGCTGCGCTATACGGTGGATTTGCACCAGCAGCGGTGCCGTTGAAACTCGACTAGGTGCAAGTACATTTTAAAGAGAGGAGAAATAGAGATGGCATTAAATCTACAGAATGAGTCCCTTCAAACATACTGTGTTGAAACTGTGATGTCACACACGCACATGCTTTTTCGCTTCCGCTCGGCTGTCAGGAGACGCTTAATTGCACTAAACACAATGTAAATGATGATGGCTCGCTGATGAAAATCATTACTGCATAATTCCTTGAGTAGGTGTTGTAGCAAAAGAGGTAGTTTAGCGAAAACAAACAAAAAAGCCAGAGGCAAGAGATTTCAACAGGGATGATGGATGATGGATTGTCACGCTGGCTGGAAATGATGTTCCTGTATAGCTCTAATGGCAGAGACTAGCACTAGCAATGCCAAGGTCACAAGTTCAATTGCCAAATGCAGCAAAATAATATAATAACTACATATTTTAGGCGATGGATGGATGGATGGATGGATGGATGGATGGATGGATGGATGGATGGATGGATGGATGGATGGATGGATGGATGGATGGATGGATGGATGGATGGATGGATGGATGGATGGATGGATGGATGGATGGATGGATGGATGGAAGGAATATTTATGGACGGATGGACGAAAAGATAGATGGATAGATGGATGGATGGAATATTTATGGATGGATGGATGGATGGATGGATGGATGGATGGATGGATGGAAGGAATATTTATGGATGGATGGACGAAAAGATAGATGGATGGAATATTTATGGACGGATGGATGGATGGATGGATGGATGGATGGATGGATGGATGGATGGATGGATGGAAGGAATATTTATGGACGGATGGACGAAAAGATAGATGGATAGATGGATGGATGGAATATTTATGGATGGATGGATGGATGGATGGATGGATGGATGGAATATTTATGGATGGATGGACGAAAAGATAGATGGATGGAATATTTATGGACGGATGGACGGATGGATGGATGGATGGATGGATGGATGGATGGATGGATGGATGGAATATTTATGGACAAATGGACGGACGGACGTACGGAAAGACAGACAGACAGACAGACAGACAGACAGACAGATAGATAGATAGATAGATAGATAGATAGATAGATAGATAGATAGATAGATAGATAGATAGACAGATAGACAGATAGATAGATAGATAGATAGATAGATAGATAGATAGATAGATAGATAGATAGATCATCAAAATAACTTCCTCTGTAGCAGCTCCCTTCACTGATGATGTCATTACTGGCATGAGGGCGGGACATCCTGTCACTTACATGAGACCCACCAATAGCAAACCACAACCATCCAATCAATTCTCCAGAGACAAGATCAAGTACTGGTTTTACTTTTTTCCTATTTGAGAAGCCATTTCATTCGGCTAAAATCAAAAGAATGGACCTTTGCAACTTCTGTTACATGCTGACTTTAAAATAAAACATTTCAATGTATCAATATTAACTCCAAAAAAAGGCTAAATTATTAAAATAAATTAATGGGAAAATACTTTACTACTGCTACAATAAATGTAAGATCATGGCAACAAAACAAAACAAAAAATCTCTGGTGGCCAAAATCTTTTGATCATCCAATTGCATTGTTAGGGCATTATCAAAAATCTTGAGCCTACTTAACTTGTGTCCGATTTCGACATACCGCAGAGTTATCTGCACGGCCCGATGCACACGACCGCCACAGCGCTGATTTCATGTGCGTTGAGAATCAAACTGAGGCTTAGCGCTGCTAACAGAGCATGACGGAGAACACAGGAAACCTTCGGAAACATCATTAGTCCTGCATATCTTTGCTTTTGATAACCAGGCCCAGACGGAGTCGGCAGACGTCTCTTTCTGCAGTGTATTTAAAGGGACAGTTCGCCGGAAAATCGAGTAGGCATACATTTTGAATAAGTATTTACTTTGTGACCACTAAAAACTATGTTATATATAGTATCAATGTGTTTAGTATGAGTGTGATAGACATATCTGTATTTGCCATGTTGTCATTATCATGTGACCTACTAGAGTCAGTTGGGTTACTTACTGCCATTCACAAATCCATCGTATGCACACTTTAGATTCTCGACAGTAGTAGGGTACTTTTTGCCTATACTCTTTTAATTATGAGTACTGTGAATTTGGACATACTCTTGTCCCACACTGATTTTCACCAACTATATGGTAGAGAAAAGTCAGTTTTCGGATTTTTTGTGGAACATAAAAGGAGATATTTTGAGCAATGTCTCAGTATTTTTTGTCCCTACATTGAAAGTTAATGGGCTTCAATGTTGTTAGTTCTCTTCAAAATATATTTAAGAATGGTAAAAGACATTAAATAAACTCTCTATATTCAAATTAGCCAATATTTTTCACATACGAATATGCAAAGATTGTGGAATATGAACCTGTGATTGACTGACAGAATAATTATTTGTGTCAAAAATTATTACATGTCAAAGAGATCTTTCAATTATTTGGGGTCAGTAATATTTTCTTGTTTAGAAAGAAATTAATACTTTTATTCAGCAAGGGCACATTAAATTGATCAAAATTGACAAGACACTTATAATGTTACAAAAACTGTTATTTCAAATAAAAGCTGTTCTTCTGAATTCTAAAAAAAAAGTTAGCACAATTATTTTAAATCTCTCTCTCTCTCTCTCTCTCTCTCTCTCTCGCTCTCTCGCTCTCTCGCTCTCTCTCTCTCGCTCTCTCTCTCTCTCTCTCTCTCTCTCTCTCTCTCCCTCTGTGTGTGTGTGTGTGCGCGTGTGCGTGTGCGTGTGCACATATTTGTACTTAAATATCAAAAAAAGAAAAGCAAAAATGGCAAGCAGCACATGAAATCTGTGCTGCCCGTCACCTTGAAGGCCGGATCTATGACATCATCCAGCTGCGCCGGCTCTGCAGCGTTCCGGCTCTGCGAGTCAAGCCGAAGGCACGGGTCTGTGCCTTGATTAAAACCCTCTGATTGGTTGGCAGAAGGATGTTGCATGCAAATGGATTAGTGGCCATGCCAAAGCTGTGCCCATGAAGAACCTAGAATGAAGGAGATTACCCAGAGACCCGGTTTTAATAGCTTTAGCATCACGTATTAGGCTGAATACGTCGATAAATTGATTGCCGTGGTCGCGGCGAAATGAATTTAAATGAGAGCAGGCGAAAACTTAAAGCACACCCTGACACAGTTTAGAAGCACGATGTGGGACTCTGAAACAAGAACAGATGCCCCTGAAAACACACACACACACGCAAATTCACACAGGCACTACAGTTGCCGAGTGTTGAACGCTTCGCAATCAAAGAAATAAAGGGGCAATCTAGCACACAAACAAGAGATTCCCCATCGCCGCTGCCAACAAACCGGGCCCTCCTCTCGCAGAACAAGGGATGCACTATTGACTAAATCCCCCTCCCCTCCTCGCTCTTTCTCTCTCTACTATTTTTCTCTCTTCAGTCGCCCCTCTGCCAGTCTGCGAGGCGTGTTGCCAACCCTTTCCACTGCCGGGCACTTTGCCCTGCCCTTTATGCAAATGCTTTACTGCCATCCCCAAATCACAACCCCTACTGTCTCCTTTCTGCTAGGTCTGCGGCACTCTGTCATTTTAAGCAGTCTGTGTTGTCTCTGTTTAACACCTTCTTTATCTGTGCATGATGCCACATCTTCCTGTCCCTTTAAAAATTCACTAATTATGAAGAGAACACATAACCTGAACAAACCATGTCGAAATCTGTTTTTGTGTTTTAAATATCAAGCACACATTCTGTGCCACTAATGCCTTCAAACCTGGAAAAAAAGACTTTCAAACTGTGTACTGAACCCTCCCCTCTGGTCAGATGCTAAAAAAAGTTTTGTGGAATTAACTTACATTAACTTGAGTTATTTTAGAAATATTAAGTGCTGTTAAACGATTAATCGCGATTAATCACACCTAACATATAAGTGTGTGTGTAAGTGTGCATGCATCCAATATATACACATATACACACATGTATATTATATATTTACACACTTTTGTGTTAGATGTGATTAATTGAGATTAATAGATTTTCCAGCATTATTGTTTGAATACTATTATAATATTTATTAATATTTTGTGTGTGTTTGTGCATATACACATCTATATGCACACACACACACACACACACACACACACACACACACACACACACACACACACACACACACACACACACACATTATACGGTACTTTATATTTACAAACTTTTATGTTAGATGCGATTAATTGTGATTTATCGATTTTCCAGGATTATTGTTTGAATACTATTATAATATTTATTAATATTTTGTGTGTGTGTGTGCATGTATACATACACATCTATATATGCACACACACACACACACACACACACACACACACACACACACACACACACACACACACACACACATTATACGGTACTTTATATTTACAAACTTTTATGTTAGATGCGATTAATTGTGATTAATCAATTTTACAACATTGTTGTTTGAATACTATTATAATATGTATTAATATTTTGTCTGTGTGTGCATGTATATATACACATATATATGCACAAACACACATATATATATTTACAAACTTTTATGTTATTTGCGATTAATCGCACTATTATTTGTATACTATAATATGTATTATTATTTTTAATTGTTGTATTTTTTTATTCTATTATGTTCTTTTGTCATTTTTATATAAAAAAGTTGTCATTTATATCTATTTTAGTAATTCCAATGCCATTATTTCTGTTAACTGCCTAGGCACATTAAGTTTTTTCCATCTAATATATATATATATATATATATATATATATATATATATATATATATATATATATATATATATATATATATATATATATATATATATATATATATATATATATATATATATATATATATTAATTTCAGCTTTATTTCAAGTAATATAGAATAGTTCTAGTTTTAGTTAACAATAACAGTAGTCAGTAATATATAGTCTGTCTGTCTTAACAAGAGTACAATATAATAAAGCACATAGTAACTTATGTTAGTACTTTCTAAAGTAATAAAAATGAATAGTTTCCCCACCCTCTATAACGGTCTAACACCAAAAGAGAAAAGTGTAAATGCTGAGGTCAGACTGAAGTGAGAGATTTCAGTAGAGCGGTTCAGCTTAAACACTCTCTTCCTATCGGTAAATATGACTGCCCACATCCCTTTCCCCATTTCCTGTCGAAACTTCCTCCAGTTGAATTAATAAAGATACAGCAACTTCACCTCTCCAGGAAACCAGCAGACTGACGACAGACAGCGGTGGGAGGTAAACAAAACAAAGGAACCAGCAAACGTGAGAACTCACAATGCTTATCTGATGCATTAAATCAGGAGTTGGAAGGTTGGATAAAACAAAATAACCACAGATGGATTAAATCTAACCACATTTCAAAGGTTGTGGCCTGTATTCAGTTACATAGCTTTTAGCCTGAGCTCTCTTTCTCGTCTCCTTGCACTTGAGCGGACACATTAACACAAATTAGTGAGTATCCTATCAAATATAGTGGGTTATGTCTTAAATGAACGTAAACAATTGAGAAAGTAAATGCATGTGTATCAGTATATAAGGTCTGTGCATTTGTTCTTAAAGTGATAGCAGCCTAATATTTCTGCTGCTGTCTGTGTTTTTAATGTAAATCAAACAACAAAGTAGAAATAAAAATCACTCACTGCTCTTGACTAAATAACGTTAATAAGGATTAATTTAAAAGGATATTTAAATTAGTATAAATATTAATTAATATAAAATCTTAATTATAATTCATATACTTCCTAAAAATGTATATAGTTTATAAAAGATAAATGAAAAAATGCATGTTTGTTACCAGATATTTTTACATTAAAATAATTGTCATTATCGCCGTTTCATTTTTTAACATTTTTTTAATCAGCCTAATTTAAATCTCAAGTTTGGAGGGCAATACCGAAAGAGTGAAATGAATAAAGCCCCATGGATCAAGACTTGGTAACAGAGTCTCTCTCTCTCTCTCTCCCTCTCACTCTAGAGGGGCGTAATTGGGTTACAGAGCACAACCGCACCATTGTTTTTACAGTGGATGGATTGTACCAGCGACATGCCATTCTCACAACAAACGTATTTTAAGACCGAAGGCATCTCATTTGTTTGGCCGTTATTTCAGTCGTGCCGCTTACTTCACTAAGATCTTATAAAAGGAAGATGTTGGTCTTCAAACACTGTAAAGTGCCCCTAACTGGTGTATTATGCTTATGATGTATTTGTATACTTTACAGATCAATGCCAAAAGCGATACTCCTGTATCAAGCAACAACATTGTACATAAACTTCTCATGTTACGAGCAAAGTAAACATGCAGCGTTTAAGCGGACGCTACAGGCTGCGTCTCATTAGTGGGAAACCAACACTCAAAACCAACACCAACGGGTGAACTATAAAGTTGTTTGACCTGAGCAGGTTTTATTCTTTTGCATATACAAAGTTGCTGATAGGCAAACAGCATTGGAGATTCTTCAGGCGGCACTTTCGATTAAAAAGCGGTTGGATTTTCATGCATGCTTGTAGCTGCACTTGATCTCTTACTTGTGGTTTCCAACTGGCTCTGTGTAAACGGCCTGTTTTCTGGGCCCTTTGCGTTCCTCTGCTTTCACATATGGCTCCTATTCCACATGTATTTATCAGAGCTACGTCAGGCTGTCTGCATCTGGGTGGAGAGCGTCGTGCAAAGATAGAGCCAGAGAAAGAGCCCAGTGAATACTGAGAAAGCAGTACACGCAAACTAGACTTTTTACATTTTCTGAAGAAATGTGTGCGGGATGCTCATGCATAAGCTGTTTACATGATGCTTGAGTCCTGTGGGTCTTTTGCATTTGCTAGGGGATTCTGTGGGGTTGCTAGGAAGTTTCTATGTTGCTAGGTGGATGCTAAAATGTTCTGAATGGTTGCTAGGACGTTGCTAGTTTGTTTCTAAAGTATTCTGCATGGTCACTGTGGCATTGATAGTTGTAAGAATGTTGTAGGTGGTTGCTAAAGGCTCTGGGTGGTTGCTATGGCGTTGTTCGGTAGCAGATACAATGTTATATGTTGTTTATAGGTGGTTTCTAAGTGTTCTGGGTAGTTACTATGGTATTGCTAGATAGCTGATAGAATGTTTTGTGTGGTTTCTAGGTGGTTGCTAAAGTAATTGGGTGGTTATCATGGTGTTCACTATGGTGTCAGCTAATGTTCTAGCAGCTAGCTGATTGAAGTGTTCTGGGTTGTTAACTTGTTACTATGGCGTTGCCAAGCAGATGTTAGAATATTCTAGGTGGTTGCTAAAATGTTCTAAATGGCTGCTAGGGCATCGCTAAGTGGTTGCTAAATTGTTTTGTGATGTTACTATGACGTTGCTAGGCAGATGCTAAAAATGGGTGGTTGTGAAATGTCCTAAAATTTTGCTATAGGGGCATTGCTAGGTGGTTGCTAAATTGTTCTAGGTGTTACTACGGCATTGCTAGGCAGATGCAAAAACTAGGAGGTTGTAAATTGTTCTAAATGGTTGCTAAGGCATTGCTAGGTGGTTGCTAAATTGTTCTACAATGAGTTATTACTACAGCATTGCAATGTAAATGCTAGAATGTTCTGAATGGTTTGCTAAAGTGTTTTATGTGGTTACTATGCCATTGCTATGTAGATGCCAGAGTGTTCTTGTTGGTTGTAAAATGTTCTAAATGGTTGGCTAGGCAGATGCTAGAATGGTCTGGATGGTTGCTAGGAGGTTGCTACAGTGTTCTGGGTGGTTGCTATAGCATTGCTAGGATAGATGCCAGAATGTTCAAGATGGTTGCAAGCTTACCAACCCAAGTCAAACAAACCCATACATGTCTTCAGATATGGCTCAGTCGCTCTTTCAATGTCATTTACTTTTTTTTAACCTACTTTTTAAATTACCAAGTGAAATTTAAACATCCAAACAAAGAACCAGCAAACCTCTTCACAACAAAACACATTCATTCATGTTTGGATCACAGATGGCGCAGGACAAGTTGCTCATACACAGTTTAATACTAGCTAGCCTACATATTTAAAGAAAAACACCCAGTTCAAATAACAATCTCTGAGTTCAGGTCAGACAAGGATACGGTAACCCTAAAAATCCTAAAATGTCTGATGTTTGCAGCTCTGGGATCATTTTTATACATCGTCTTGGGGTTAATTCAACCGCACACTTGGCCACAGGACCCAAGCGAAAGAGTCCAAATGACTTCCTGGCTTCTGCGAGACTCCCGGAGCTTCAGCCAATGCCGTTCTAACTTTAGTATGAAAATAAAAAAATGACATATGAAAGCAAACACAAGTGAATGTAAGGAAGGAGATATGGAACTTTTCTTGGACAGTGCGTCTTCTCTTTGTTTGTGTAAGTCACGGCACATGGTAAATGTCATCCTGCATTATGCTGCCGCATGATTTGTATTCCGTTTATACTTCTCTTGAAAATGGCCAAAGCCCGCCGGGAGGACGGGTAAACCAAGGTGAGGTTACTGTTGGTTCCCTACAGTCTTTTCCTATTACAATTTTAAGACAAAATGGGAGAAATGCCACTAAACTACGGGAGTACGATCATATGAAAAAGACATTGTTCTTAAAGAGATTAACCAAAACAGGAATAAAAACAGCTGGACATCTGGTTATCTTTGAGTGAAACGGTCGGATAGGGAACAGAGCGTTTTTACCTGACCTGTTTGAAGCGTGGAGCCATGATTAGTCTAACACACACTCCATCACCAATAGGGAGCCACAAATGTGATATCATGAGCTAACTTGAGCTCAGTCCAGATCCTATTCCAGATGATATGTAGAGGGACATTAAATTAATCTGTCCCTGCGCAGGTCATTAAATGTGCACAAAGCTATAAAGTCTGTTTGTACTTTTTTGTGAATTACATATAACAATACGTACACAAACACAATCACTACTAGCTATGTGAACGCAATTTCATTTTGCATTCGGAAATGTGTCACACAAAAGATCACAACTCTAGTGCACTGCGCATTCTCAGTGCTGCCACAAGGGGTGCTAAATGGCACTCGCGTAAAGCGCCTTCTTCTACTGTCAGATTCCAGGGAATGTCGCGAGCTAAATTAGCTAAATAAATTGAACTCGAACTTAAACTATTTGAGGGGATAATCATGTTTAGCGGTGTCTGAAACCATAGTGGACATTATAGACCGCACTCATTCAATCCCATTAAGCACCGCAATAGTGAGCGTACAACTGATGTACACTTAACGGCTTTAGAATACCCATAATGCACTGTGCCAAATTAATTCCTGCATCTGAGCAGAAGATGGTGCTTGCAGCTAAATCACCCATTCAACCATTTTCCAAACCACTGGTCCAATGTGGGTACAGAGTAATACAGTGCCGTAAACATCATCGACATTGAGGGGGATTACCCCCCCCCCCCCCCCCCCCAATTATACAAAATGGTCCAATTAAAAAAAATAAAAAATAATGTGTACTGCACATGGAGTGAATGGCTTGTTTACTCGTTCAATATGTGAATGTAAATGAATAAATGCATCACATATATTGAATGTCTTTGAATTACAATTTATTTAAATTCCTATTCTTGCCACTCCCCTAACTTCCTGTGAGGTGTGGCCAATTCACTTCAAATTCACACTCATGATTTTCAAAATGAGCCAGTTCACAAGTTCACACTTAAGCCGGGTGCACACTGTGCGATTTTGGCCACAATTTGGCCGTTTGGGACAAATTTAGCAAATCCTAAAAGATTCCTCTGATCCTCGGCTAAAATCTGACGTCTTTGGTCGTTAGTTTGACATGTTCACCGGCAGCCAATTAATGAGCGCTGCGATCAAATTTTACCTCAGACGAAATTCTAGCAGTGTCAGAAGATTTGGCACCCAATCCTGCAGTGTGACTTCTCCTACGACGACAGTCAAATATCTCCGTTTTTCAAGACAAACTATTACCAAAACGAGAGCTGGAGATTTCTTTGTAGCCTCCATTTCAGTCCCGCGTGTAATGCAGCTCACTGTCACCGAGCGCGTCATTCATTGATGATATAAAACTCCGGGTGAGTTTTCTTGCGCGCGTCCGTTTTTAGCGCGCCTTCACTATCGTGCAGTCTGACATTAATGTCAACTGAGATCTTACAGTGTGACATGGCGATCATGTTCGTACAGTCTGACAAGGGACATTCGCAAAGGATTTTGAAAAATCCCACAGTGTGCAGGACCCATTACATATAATTTGTAGAGAGTAAATTTAAATGCGTATTTGGCGTGCTGTCCGGGGGGAGGGCTTCGAGCTCGGACTTCGGCCCGAACCCAGAGTACCCCCCTGTATGTAAGTAGTGATTTGGAACTAAAACGAGCAAAATGTGGAGAAGGGGTGGTGGAGGGATGCTGAAAAACTGTCAGCAAAATGGAGGCAAGACAGCTGTGTATATATACACACTTCTTTTGTTGATAGTTGAGTACTCTCCACCTGTGTCAATTATCTGAACAAGCTCCTCCCGAACCTTGTTAAATAAAAACATAATTTCTTTCATTTTGAATATGTAGAATTCATGCATGTGTTTTAACGGAGGGACCTTCGTTTAATACAAGTAAAAAGATCATGCTGGTCCTTTAAACCTAATGGACATCATATTCAATGTAAGTGAAAACTGAAACTAGTAGGCCTACCCAAAAATTACAGCATAACTTGAGTGCCAGGTATTTCGGTTATAACATCCTTCTTTAAAACTTGTGACGGATGATTAACTGTTTGGTAGAGCCGCACAATGTCATAGTGGTGCAGGGCGGCAACTTTCATTGCATTTATTCTACCCTACATAGAGCCTGTCAGAAAAAGCCTGTGGCCTGCAACCATTGCCAGCAGACGCTCACAGGAATCCTGTCCACACACACACACACACCCTCCCTTGCTCGCTCGCGCACTGTTTGCTCACAGCTGCCGGGCCTCCTCAGGGTTCATGCGAGGTAAAGATATGCTATATTATGCAACCGTGTATAGATTTTCCACCACTGGAGGTTGGCCAACTTCCTGCTCGCTCAGAGACAGGCGACGAGAGCTGCCGCGCTTTGTTCCCGCCAGCAACAGGCAGCGATTCCTTGCAGGACTGGTTGGCTAAACATGCCATGTGGCCGGGAGTAACACTCCACACACGGTTGTTTACGATCTGCTGTCTTTCCTCGCTGCTGCTTTTGGTTTTCATGCAATTCTCAAACATTTGCATGCAGATCTTTCGGGTTGCTGCGCAGCGATTTAGCGAGTTTTGACAGACTATGCAAAAAGAAAAAAGAGAGAGAAAAAAAGATGCCGTTTTCCTCTCGCACCTCCACACCCACCAACCCCCAAGACAGGAAAACTGTCTCTGGCTGCACGGTTAACTCATGAGACGCTCACTCTCGGCCGCTCTCACACGCTGGAGAAATACCTCAGGGTGAAATGCGCGTGAAGCCATTTTTGTTTTAGGTAATGATTTTTTCGGGCTCAATAAACTTATCTGAGATGAGAGTTTATGACTTTGGCTCATCAGAGGTCACAGACTCACTGCTAAAACTATTTTCTAAAACTATGTCACAGAGATTTTATTTTTTAGAAAAGCAACTTTATTTCTAACAATTGTAACTTTATTGTGACTACTTCTCACACAATTTTTTTAATGAGATTTATTACATTTATTACATAATTTCTCATGATTTAGAATTTAATTCTTTCAATTGCAACGTTATTGCTCACATTGATTTAAAAAAATTTTTTTTAGAAAAGTTTCTCATAATTGCACATTTCCAACTCAAGTTTTCCGACGCAATTTCTCATGATTTAGACTTTATCATGCACGATACACTTTTTTTTTTTTTTTGCTAGTTTCAGCCTGACACAGTTATCATTTTCACGTCCAGCAGCACGTTGTTTAAATAGCAAATGCACTTACGCACATCTGTTTGCCCACATGCGTGCTGGTCTGAAAAGGAGGTGTGTTCAGGCGCATTGTTGGCGTGTTGCTATTTTGAGGAACCAGCAAACCTCTCCTCAACAAAACACATTCATTCATGTTTGGATAGTTTTGAAAACGACTGCGCCATTGACCAACAAAAACCTAAATTCAATGGCGTAGTTATTTTCAGTTACTTAAAATAGCAACTGGCCTGGCGTCACATTGCGCCGAGTGTATGATAGGGCCTTTAAAGTCTAAATCCTGAGTTTTGTAGTATTTTCTGTGTTATTTAAAGGCCACATTAGTAATAAGCGCCTATAGGCAGATGCAAAACAAGCGTACACTCTGCTTAATAAACACACAGGGCAGCAGCAGCACACAAACATCTTTAAATATTAAAAATAAAATAATTCCTCCCTGAAAAAGTGCTCAGTCTTTCCGCACGCAAATTCCGCCATGTAAATAACAAATCCGTGCAAGCGCAACTGGCTTTTAAAGGGAATGGGAGATGAGACTCTGACCGGTTTATTCGACGTTACGCCCAAAACACACCCATGACTCATTAAGAGACTAGATTCAATCCTTTTAGACCATGTGCCTGGCACGCTGACGTTTTTTTAAATCTATTATACAGACACAAGTGAGACAATTGTTGACAATACATTTTATAGTGCAGAGCCATGACATTAATGCAAATAGCATATTTGAGAAAAATAAAAATTAATTATTTATTTGTGAAATTTGTGTTTCTATGGTTTTCTGCGATTCTACACCCCTCCCCGTGTTGTGATGTTCTGGTCTATATAAATATTAATATCCAAAAGATTTTGATTGCAAACTTTAGTAACTTGCCAAATCTTTGAGACATTGTTGAGATCTCTTCTAAAACTCTACAAAAAGCCAGTGTGAGATTAGTCTTATTCTTGGAGAGAAGCAGAAAACATAAAAAAGCCATTGACTCTTGATATGAAATGCCATTCGCAACTCATTTTTCTTCCTTCAACAAGAAAACATGGAAGACAGGATTTGATTTCGTCCACTGGGAAAAGATTGAATGATGAATTAAGAGTTAGAATTGCATACCAGTTGATTGAAGAGCAAGTTATTGCATTTTGATGAAAGATTAAGATTTGGATTAATGTGCTGCAATGAATCATAGGCAAAAAGCGCAGGACGAAGACACTGCTCAGGTCAATGTTCTTCAATTATATAATTTTGTTGTCTAGGAGAAACAGTTGGGATACAAACAATATCTCGTTTGTGATTTTTTTCTTATTCACAGTATAAAAAAGAAATCTGGAACTCTTCAGGAAATCAAATCATCTCCGGCCAATCATATTCCTTAATCTAAACAATAAGCAGTCAATCACAGCTGCAAGGTGAAACACATGTGTGCGTCTGTGGGCGTGGCCAGGTTCAGAGGAAATGTGCTAATGTGATGCATGTTGACTGTCAGAGGTTGTGGAGGCCATATGGGTTAAGAGTCATGCGAGGATCTGGCACACGTGGCAGCTCTATCCCGCATGCGCTGTGTCGGAGCCGCCCGTGATATGTGCAGTTGCCACCGGATTGACGGAGGAGTAAAGAATTCACACCTGCGTCTCATGCGCTTAAGTGTGTGCAGGTGCGAAGGTGTGTACGTGTGTTTGAGTCCAAATGCATTATGCATGAGGGTAGAGTGTTTTAAATTTGCGTCGTTAATTGACAGAGATTCAAAGTAAAAGAAGGAAATGAAGAGAAACATACTGTGCAACAGTAGAGATTTGTCAACTAGAGTAGTGCATAATTTAGAACTGAAATGAGAATGCCTTCAATATCAGTTTTACAGAGACGAATTTGAAACTTCAATTCTGGAATTTGAATCGAAGTAGCAAACAGGATGCAGAATTGCAATTCATATTCATTGTAATTAGAAATAAAATCATCAGATTTCAAAACAAAAATCATATAACAGTATTTACTAAGTACAAAAGTTAGTTTAAAAAGAAAAGTTTGTCAAGATGCTTTGAATATGGGGTTGACAAAGTCAAAGAGTTGACAAAGATGGATGGATGGATGGATGGATGGATGGATGGATGGATGGATGGATGGATGGATGGATGGATGGATGGAACATGTAAGGAACAACTGGATGGATGGACCGAACATATGTAAGGAATGGATGGATGGATGGATGGATGGATGGATGGATATATGGAATGACTGGATGATGGATTGAACATATGTAAGGAACAACTGGATGGATGGATGGATGGATGGATGGATAGATGATGGATGGATAGATGGATGGATGGATGGATGGATGGATGGATGGATGGATGGATGGATGGATGGATGGATGGATGGATGGAACAACTGGATGATGGATCGAACATATGTAAGGAACAACTCGATAAATGGATGGATGGATGATGGATGGATGGATGGATGGATGGATGGATGGATGGATGGATGGATGGATGGATGGATGGATGGATGGATGGATGGATGGATGGAACAACTGGATGATGGATCGAACATATGTAAGGAACAACTCGATAAATGGATGGATGGATGGATGGATGGATGGATGGATGGATGGATGGATGGATGGATGGATGGATGGATGGATGGATGGATGGACGGATGGATGGATGGAATGATTGGATATATGGAACAACTGATGATCAAACATATTTAAGGAATGACTGGATGGATTAACTGATAAAATGGATGGATGGAAAAATGTATTATTTAATTATTAATTATTGGATGGATGGATGGATGGATGGATGGATGGATGGATGTTTTCTACACTGATGCTAGATTGTTTATTATAAATAATCTTTTTTTCCAATTTAATCCATATTTTAAATATAAAGAAAAATAATCTAAAGCTATGAAGTTTGTAAAAAAAATAAAAAAAACATTAAATGGATTATCCCAAAAATGAATATTTATAATTTTAACATGTTATAATTATTACATAATTATTTAATATAAAAACTATTTTTAATAAATAAATAATCATTCATAAAATGTATACAAAAACAATAATTTTATTTTAAATAAAAACTTTTAATAATTACTAATAAAACGAATAACTAATATTCATGCCGTCCACTCTTATCGACTGGTGTGCACGGTCTATATTAGGAACTACCTCAGGCTTTTATAGCGTCCCTCAGCCGGGTCGCATGGCCTTGACCTCTGGCTGCGTCTCATAATAAGCATGTCGGCATGCTGCACGTCTAGGGTGTTTGATCGGTCCCGCTGAGGCCCGTCGTGGAGTGGCACTTAAACAAAAACAAAGTAAAGCAAAGACAAACTGATCTGCTCAGACAGAGATGGAACCATCGAAGCATAATGCCAGAGTCGGAAAATCTGCCTAGCAACACCGCGAACCCAACCCCTGCCAACACTGGCATAGCCATCCGACGCAACCATCCCCACCCATAAATCCAGCAAACTCCTCACAGAGGAGTCCTAAAAGCACACCGTCCTACACCCTTACAAATAATGAAGGCTCCACAAGGGGGGTTTCACAGGGATGCCATAGAAGAACCATTTTTGGTTTATAAGACACTTAAAGAACCTTTTTCCATTATAAAGAACCTTTTGTTCAGTGGAAAGGTTTCATGGATGGAACCACATATGCCAATAAAAAATGATTTATTATTTTAAGAGTATAGAGAAAAGCTGATGGTTGAGGGATGCGTTCAGGGCAAACGGAACTGATGTACAATGCATGGTTGCTATGATGTCTATCGGTCCATCTTTATGCCAAGCCCTCAAACAGCTGCTATGGGAACCATTTCTTCCTGTTTGAAGGACTGGGGCCTGCTCTGTTTTCACAAAGATGGTTTTGATCAGCTCCGTTAGCCGACCGTACAAAAACCTACGTTTCACGGCTTATGTATATGCGAGCTAAATTATGTAATTTGCGTTCGAGTGTGTGTTCCATTACCATAGAAACAGCACAACATATCAGCAAGCACAGAGCCGCAGCGGAGCTACGGGCACTGCCAGGCCGCTGCCAAGGCCTAATCCATGCCAGGAGTGACATGAGCGAAGGGGAAGGGAGGAGGACACACACACACACACACACACTGGATATCCTCCTATTCTTTTGGCTGGAGACTCCCATGGCAATGGTAGTAGGAATCCATTCTCCACGGATACTGGGACAGCTGTGCAGATAGTAGATGAGAGCCGATTGGTTTGGGCCTTTCTGCATTAAAGCTTAAGATAAAAAACTAGGTACTTTATTCTAGGCCGGCTTCTTCCATGCCAACATGGAAGAGCATCTGATTCAGGCTGGCTTTGTGTTTCCCACCACCTGATATAGTGAACAGCAGAATAAAACAGCCCTTTGACACATTTATTATGTCCACTAGGGCAGAATCCCCCCCGGTGTTGGTCTATCTATAAACATTGACATGTTCATTTTGAAGGGTCTTTTTGTGGAAAAGGGTGAAGAAAACTGAGTTGGGAATTGAAAATTGATTCCAATTCTGGAATCGGATACTTAAGGACAGGAATGCAATACCTGTTATAAAATTTAAATTTTGATTGGATTTCTTTGTGTGCATTTTAATACGACTTTAAACCCCTTTGAATACTGAAGTTTGTTGTTTTGCAATGAACAAATACACACAAAACAAATACACACACAAAAAAGTCAACTTATCCTCGTAAACAGTCGGTTTTGTCTCAAGTGAATGTAAAAAGTTGAGAAAGAAAATGCATGTATAACAATATATTGTGCTCGAGCAGCTCTTAAAGTGACAGCAGCCTAATATCCCTGCTGCTGTCTCTATAATAAACTTACTCTACCAAAAAAAGACAGAAAATTAACTCGCTGTTCTAGACTGAATAACGTCTAACTATATTTGTAATCTATATTTTATTAATGAAGTGCAGTGTTTTTTTTTTACATTTGATTGCAGTTTCCGCAACAGAAAACACAGTTTATTTCAATCATATCTTTGTTCAGTTGTATCTATTTGTGCAATTACTGGTCTATTTATTTGTTCTTTTTTAATTGCTGAGTGTTTACTTGTCTTTAATAATGCTTGATATTAGTTAGGCTAGTTGTTTATGCTGTAATTCTTTTTAATATAGGCAAAAGATCTTTGTGTAAGTGTTCTTTAGCCATGAGTTGTATTCATGTTATTCACGACACAATTAAATGTTTTGCAATAAGACTTAAGTTTGAACAAATGTGAATGATATCTAAGTTGTTGATTGGAATCCAAATTAGGAATCGATAAGAATTGGAATCAATAAGCATAAACAGAAATGGAAGCATTACAATTCTAACAATACCTAACCCTACTTATAGGGGTATTATAATAAAAATCAAATTTTCCTTGATTTTATTGAAAAAAGGGGTTTGACTCTCTGTTAGCAAACTATATCATGCAAAAGGGCATTTACTAAATATATCCATTATATTGGATTTATGATCTTAAAATCCCAAATATATTAATGACCATTCATATTTACAGGTGTTTAAAAATGAAGTAAACTAAACAAAAAATGCTGGAGCATGTGTGAAAGCTTAAGAATTGGTCATAAACCCATATGCATGGACTGCTATTCTGAGAAACATGATGAATGTTTCCCTGTCTAGTTACAGCACTGGATGGTATCATTCATATCCTTCAAGCCTGCATGAGTTTCTTTCTTCTCTGAAAGACAAATGAGGAAAAGTTCATATCCACAGGTGCCAAAATGACAACTATGCACCTTAACATTAGTCCATAGGACTTTATTCCAAGTCATGTGATTTGTGTGAGGAACCAATCGAATGCAAATGTATTTGCTGAAAATGTTCCCTTCTACCACAGCTCCTAAATTGCATTAGCATTTGTAGATTTTCAGCAAATAATGCCTTAAATATAATTTTGATGCTCACACAAATCTTTAAGACCATTTCTGGGACTATAGAAACACCTTGCTTGTTTCTAACCAGTTTCATTTATGTATAATCGTTGACAAATATGCACTGCATCATTAGTTTCTGTTGATAACGATCTCATTTATATGCAGGTCAAAAACATAATCTAACATTTAGACTTTTTTTGAGTGGATGGCTACTTGATGCTGGTTTTGCCTTTTTTTGACAGCCTCCATTCATATTTGCTTTCAATTTGTTTAAAAATAAAGAGAAGACATTCGGCTAAAACATTCGGCTAAACTCTTCATTTTGTGTTTGGAATGACAGGAGTTTGGCAAAATGAAAAACTATTCAGTTAAAAAACAAATAAGTAACAAAGAGAGTGTCATGAGAAACTAAATTGGGGGGGGGGGGGTCTCTCTCTGTGTAAGTGCAGCTCAGGGAAATAAATACGATATGATCCTGTAGTCTCCAAACACCGCTATGGAATGCCTTTGTTTGTAGTGTTTTATTATTGTTGACCATACGGCGGGTGAACAGGAGCTTTGATAGTCGGCTAGGGGACGCGGTTTACGCCCCGTGAGAATGAATAAGTAAAAGGAACAGAGTGTCCCTGTGCCCATCTGGCATTGTAACCATCCCTCTCTCCGTCTCCGTGCCATGAAACCAGCTCGACTCAACGCCACTGGACACCATTTGGCCAAACGCGAGACTCCGGTTTCACCAGCAGACTGCCTATCACATGAGCGCACAATACCGTCACGGCCCTCTGAAGTGAAACGTAAGATCAACTGGTTGTCCTCTTCAAAAGTCGCTCCCGTACTCCCAATTTCAACAGGAAGAAAATCTTTGATCGTCGAACCGCAACATGATGATTCTTCAATAAAACAATATTCATAAGTGAAAATCACTTCTAACCAAGGGCCATGCGGTGCGAAGCGTTATTATTGATCCAAAACTATTTGAAAGAAATGACAAAATATACAAAATCTTGTAAACTTATAAAACATGCAGTGTTTTTTATATTAATTCAGATGTTTTAGAGAAAATGTGCACTTTTAAAAATTATTTTCAAACAGCAGGATAATTGAAAATGAAATAGAGAAGGCAAAAGCGTGATAAAAAATGTGACCAATTTTCAAAGAAAAGGTGACAAGAAACATCACTTATATGTAGTTATATATAAATAGTTTTGTTTTCAATAAATTCTCTATATTTTTATATATAATATAATGCAGTTTGTTGCAGTTTGTTGAGCATAAGGCTGCAAGTATATATTAAATAATAATAAATTATAATAATAATTATTATTAAATAACAATAATAAATTATATATATATATATATATATATATATATATATATATATATATATATATATATATATATTATATCTGATATATATTATATATTATATATTATATCAGAATATAATACCAGCGTACATTGATTATCATCTTTATTTACATAGCTTCTCCAAAACGTTTTTAGTTTTTTGTCACTTTGGTTGGATGTGCAGACTTTTGCCATAATAAAACAAGCTGTTATTATGGTAAAATGTCCACAAAAACATGTAAAAAAAAAAAATTGTAAGTGTGATTCAACCAGCCCTTCAACGTGGTCCTGCAACAATTCCTAATCCTGTGATAAAACCACTTGAGCTTCAGCATTAGGAAAAAGGAGCATAAGAACGAACAAGAAAGAATTCGAGATTAAAGACACAGTTGCATGTGAGTGAATCAGAGAGTGAAAGATGATGAAAGTATTAAAGTCTGAAATATCAAAGCACTGTCTTGATTCAGACTGCGGCTCCATCAGATTTTAATCCCGACAGCAGCTGTTCCAACTCATTTTCCAGGCCTGGGGAGCGAGCGATACCGGAGAATCTAGAGTGACTCTAGTCTAGAGTGACTAAGTCAGGTTTGAGGAGAAAGTTAAGCCTGTCATGGCCGAACGGCCTCATCCATCTCAGACAAGATTTTAATTTGGCCGAATATTCACAGATATTCCTCGCCGCTGATTAAAGTTTTCTGAAGCGAGATAGAAAAGGTTTCTCCTCAGCTCTGTGAAATTCAGATCCGGTTGTGGTAAGATGTGTAACGGTCATAAAAAATGGCTGCCAATCAAAGTTACACCTGGCTGGTATTGATTAAAATTGATTTTTGCACTCTGCTCTTAAATAAGTAACTATATATTTAGATTTTTCTCAAATCATGCTTTCAAAAATATCTTCTATTAAAACCATTTTTAAAAATTCCAAATCGGTACTTGGCTCGATTTTGATCTACATATTTTGGCGATTTTGATTTGGTATTGGCTGAAAATGTTTGATGCTGACTGGCCAGTTAATAGAACGGTCAGTTCCTAAATCTTTATGTATTTAAATAAATCAATAAATGAATTTTTAGTTTTAAAGTTGAATGTTTCTGAATTCAGTATTTGAAATCTTCACAAGTGTTAATGACCCGAGTGTGAGCTGCACATCCAGCCAGGATTAAAAAAGCCAGGTGTGGCCCTTCAGCTGTATGCGATAATCTCTCTCTCTCTCACACACACACAGACTTTTTAATTATACAAAACACAAGTACATAATTAGTTATAATTTTTGATGTCGACCCTGATTTTTGGCATGAAGCAAATGCATCTCATTCAGAATGACCTTCAATGGCCAGAAACATTTCTTTACTAAATAGGAGGAAAGTCATTTGGTGGCATTGTGGTCAATTAAAAAAAGTAATTTCAAAAGTAAAAAAAAAAAAATATATATATATATATAATACATTTCTTTAATTTTTCTTTCAATTAGAATGGCTGCCTTGAAAGTATTTTAAATGTTTAGGCAGGAAAATAAAAACGGAAAGGACTTTAGGAATTATTACGGAAAGGAATTATTTACATGAAATAAAATATATTTAATTTCAGACCTTGACCAACATCTACATCTGACATTGGTTTAAAACATGCTCCTCTATATGCCGCAATGCGCACAACTCCCAAAACTCCTCATGTTCAAGTTGTTCACTCGAGAAAAGTAACTTATATAACCCTTATAATTTACAGTTAATATCATGAATGGCCTTCATTTTCAATTTTAACAGCCAGTAAGCAAACCAAAATGTAAACGCATTCATCAGACAAAGCTTCGAAATCCAAGTGCAAAATATATGCAACCTGCTCTCTTTCCCCTTGAAGTGACAGGACTCTCCATATCCAAAG